>NW_028301558.1:22515000-22815000 GCF_042242905.1 Orbicella faveolata
GAATACATCACATGATCATAGAGAAATGCCAATCACAACATTCCTCCCCTCTAGAATTACAGGTTATTCATACATAAACTCCTCATGTAAATTAGAACAACTAAATCAAAACTATTTGACTATGAATGTCCTCTATTTCAACCACAGTCCCTGTGATCAAGTCACGATTCACACAGGTAGTCTTTCAGGTATCCAGGTCTGGCCGTTTTCTGCACAGGGCATGTCGCCAGAGGACTCGTTTTAACGGGTGTCTGAGTAGGTGCTGCCGGTGGAGACTTAGGAACCTCAAGATGGTCGCTAACACCAGGGGTGGGTGGTGTTGCATCACATTCAGGCAACACCACTGGTGTCACGCTGGGTGTCACATTTGTAACTGGCTCCTCCGCCACATCATTCTCACGGCTTCGCACATGGTCTTGGTGCCACCAAATGACTGTCCCATTGTCCAGCTGAACTCAAGCTGACACTGGACCAGTTTTCTCCACGACAGTCCTGGCATCCAGGCCTTCTTGTTCCAGAAATCCTTAGCATAAACAGCCTGGCCCTCTAGAATCTCCCTCTCCTTAGCATGGTAATCGTGTGCTGCCTTCTGCTGGGACTGTTTATTCCTAACGCGATTTGCTACGCTTGGAACAAGCTGATTCAGCTGTGTGTGCAATCTCCGTTTCATGAGTAATTCTGCTGGCGGCACTCCAGTCATACTATGAGGGGTGGTGCGGTAACTAAGGAGGAATCGTGATAACTTTGTTTGGACACTTCCATCCTCCATCTTTTCATAGCCTTCTTTTAAGATTCGCACAGCCCTCTCTGCCAAGCCATTTGAGGCAGGATGATAAGGTGCCACTTTGATATGCTTGATTCCATTCTTTTTCATGAACTCCTGGAATTCTGAGCTGGTAAAATTGCTACCATTGTCGCTGACGAGTGTTGCTGGTAGGCCATGTGTAGCAAACATCTCTCTCAGCTTTTCAATTGTGGCAGTCGATGTGATAGACTTCATGCGATGCACTTCCAACCACTTTGAGTACGCATCCATGACTACAAGGAACATTTCTCCTTTGTAAGGCCGCACATAGTCAATGTGAATTCTTGACCAAGGGAGTCCCGGCCACTCCCAGGGGTGTAATGGTGTTTCTGTGGGTGCACTCTGGTTTTACTGACATTTGTTGCAGCCCCTCACTTTCTTCACAATCTCCTGATCCATGCCCGGCCACCATACGTAGCTTCGTGCCAACGCTTTCATGCGAGATTCGCCCGGGTGGGCCTCGTGCAGCTCAGTGAGTATTTTCGATCTTCCTTGTGGAGCTACAACCACTCTGGCACCCCAAAGTATACAGCCATCTTCTACGCTTAATTCACTTTGTTTGGTGAAGTAAGGGTTTAGCTCTTCAGAGTTGTTTTTGGTTGGCCATCCTTCTGAGATGAAGCGTAGCAGCTGTGAGAGGATTGGATCCCACTTGGTCCACTCTTTGATGTGGCCACTATGTGCAGGTGTGCCTTCCAAATGTTCCATTAACAAGTTTGTTTCACCAGGAACTGGGACTGACTCGAGCATCTCAAGCAAGGGTAGCCTACTTAAGCTGGATTCGTGGTGCAGCAAGCACTGGAATCCCTTTCTTCTCATTCAACATACCCTCCAAAGGTTTATGATCCGTCTCGATAGTGAATGAGTGTCCATAAAGAAACTGATGGAACTTCTTAACTCCAAAGATTATGGCTAATGCCTCCTTCTCTAAGGTCGAGTAATTTCTTTCAGCTCCGTTTAGAGATCTGGACATGTATGCTATTGGATGTTCAGTTCCTCCTTCCATTTTGTGGGATAAGACCGCTCCCACACCATAATCAGAAGCATCAGTGGCAAGTACAAGTTCCTTGGCTGGGTCAAAATGTATTAGTAGCTCAGCTGACTGCAACAGTTCCTTAGATTTTGCAAAGGCCTCCTGTTGTTCCTTTCGCCACTGCCATGTTGATCCTTTCCTTAAGAGCTGGTGTAAAGGCTCCAGAATGGTTGCTACATCAGGTAAGAATCTATGGTTAGTAATAGTTGAGCATGCCCAGGAAAGCTCGTAACTGACTGACATCCTTTGGCTCCGGTGCATTCTTGATTGTATCAACTTTTGCCACCACAGGTTGAATGCCATCGCCACTGATTATGTACCCACAGTACGTGACTTCGGGCTGGATCAACAGACATTTTGCCAAACATAGCTTTAAATCCTGCTGTGAAGAACCCACTAAGCACTGCTTCTAGGTTGGCTAGATGATCTGGGTCATCCTTGCTGCTGACTAAGATGTCATCAACTCGCACGACAACATGGGGGATGCCTTGCAATAAATTCTCCATTGTACGTTGGAAAATTCCTGGTGCTGACGAAACCGCAAAGGGCAGTCTATTTATATTGATAGAGTCCCTTGTGAGTGTTGATCATAGTGAATTTCTTCGATTTCTCATCCAATAATAACTGTCGGTATGCCTGTGACATATTCAGCTTGGTGAATTTATTTCCTCCACCTAGTGTGGCAAGCAAGTCCTCAGTCTTGGGGATTGGATTAGTGGATAATTATCCAACTTTGAGACTTGGTTGACGGTACACTTATAGTACACAAATACACACTGATCACAAATACGCACTGATCCGTCCTGTTTCACCACTGGAACTATAGGTGCCGCCCACTCTGTGAACACTACCGGAGATATTATGCCTTTGCTCTGCAATCAATCCAGTTCCTTTCCGACTTTCGTTTTGAGTGCATACGGTACAGGACGAGCCTTCATGAACTTGGGTAGAGCACTTGGGTCAACATAGACTTTGGCTTCTGTGCCCTTCAGTGTACCCAGTCCTTTGCCAAAAATGTCCTTGTGTGCATCTAGGATCTTCTGCAGCTGAGGGTTGCCCTCCTGGATGTTGAAAATACTGTTCCAGTTAAGCTTAATCACTTGAAGCCAGTCCCTTCCAAGTAAATTGGGTCCAGGACTCTTCACCAACATGGCTGGCAAATTATGCTGTTGATTCTGGTACTTGACAGGAATCAGTACTTCACCCGACACTAGTATTTTCTCTCCTGTGTATGTGCTTAATGTGGGCTTCGAACTCTTCAATTCCAATTTGTCATGTAACTTGTTGTACGTTTCTTCATTCAACATGGTTCTGGTCGCACCAGTGTCTATCTCCAATTTGTGTGGTTCACCACAAAGTTCCACAGTCACTTCAAATGCCTTGGGTTTGCTTTGTCTGCGGATGTGGTACATTGTCGCTCAATAAACACCTTCTTCCCTGGGAACTTCGTCCACTAAATGTGTAGGCTGCTTCTTCTTCTGCTTTGCTGGCTTGCTGTATCCTGAAACGCTTTGTTTACCTTCCCACGTTCCGGAATCAGTTCATTTGCCCGTCTTTTTCTTCTGCCTTTTCTTGCCACGACACACTTTGCCTAAGTGCCCTTGTTGTCCGCATTTAAAACACTGAGCATCTCTAAATTGACAGGCTGAAGCTTCATGTTTCTCCCTTCAACGGTAACACTCTGAATCTGGACAACAACCTTTAATTCTGTTGTTGTCTTGAGCGTCGACCTGATTAACACTGCTGGGGGTCATGTCAGACTGAATATCAACCATGTGCTTCGCTGCTAACTCTTCTCCCAAAGCAATCTCCTTGGCCTTCTTGAGTGTCAACTCTCATTCCGCCAGTAATCACTGCTGGATTTTCTTGTTGTTTATACCACAGACCAACCGATCTCGTAACATTTCTGGTAACATCTCGCCAAAATTACAATGCTCGGTTAGCTTACGCAATTCTGCCATGTATGCCGCAACTCCTTCATCTTCATTTCGATTTCGGCTATGAAATTTATAACGCTCCACTATCTCACTTGGCTTTGGTGAAAAGTGCTTCTCAAGTGTGCTGACAATCTTCTTAAAAGTTGTGTCCTGCGAGCTTTGCTGGTTGAAGTGCGTATGTTTTACTTCCGCAAACACTGAGTAGAATTGCTCGGCGTTTCGCCACATCTCCACCTCATTCGCTAGGAAATACTGTTCTAGCCGCTCTACATACTGGGTCCATGATTCTTCTGATTCTTTGAATTTGCCTATTTTTCCATAGGTCACCATTCCTGTACGAATCTAGAATGAAATGTCTCGTCGCCAAATGTAATAACCAGCCACGAGTGAATCCAAACATACACTAATTTATTCAGTAAAGAGTGAATACATCACATGATCATGGAGAAATGCCAATCAAAACACAAGCCTAGTAACCTGTCAGGCCAGTGCTTATACCTGGTTTTCACAGAAGAGCTTGAAGTGACTAGGAGTATTAATTTTCTACTCCTCCCTGGATGGATGCTAATCTATCACAGGATCACCCCAGCATTAAATTTGCTGGTACCCATTGATACACCTGGGTGAAGAGAAGAGAGTAAAGTATATTGCCCAAGAACACAACACAGTGACCCTGGCCAGGGCTTAAAACCAGACCATTTGATCCAGAGTCCAGCACACTAACAATTAACTCACCATCCTTACCACACATACTTCTTATGGTCATGTAGTGCAGTAAGACAAATAAAAAAAGGTTACATAAAAGTTAACAAAACCTGCAGAAGTCTTTACTTACTCTTTCCAAATGTTGTGACATCAACAGTGACAAAGTGAATATCATACTTCATTCCTGAGAAGAGGTAATGATCGACAGGTAGTGGGGTGTGCTTGCCTTTAGCATCATAGCTACCTTGCTGCTCTGCTTGTGCAGATTGACTGGTGTCACTACCAGCAATGAAATTGCCAACCTTCTTCCTGTCACAAAAAAATAAGAATACTCCAACCAGTCAAAGCTACAAACAAGTAACATACTTCGGGTTAATTTGCTACAAGTACATGTATTTACATGTTGTATACTTGAAAAGACCTATTGACTCATGGGCAATGGATGCACAACTCTGTTTTTGACTCAGTGATACTTATTGTCACGAGCATGGGCAACAACAACTTCCACTCCAAGAGTCCAACAGCCAACAGTTTAATAACTCGACTGTTAATGTTCAGCTTACTTGTGCACGGCAAGTCAACCCACACACACAGCTCACTACATAACATGAGTCTCTTATACATCCTGTATTACGAATACATTGCACATCCAGTACTCACCATATAACCATCTCTTAATCTTAGAACTTGTGCGAGCATCACATTCAAATATAACCGTTATACATCTTAGCACGTGCACCTTAGCTCATGGAATCACTATATCAATTTTGTTTCATTATGTTTTCTCTGCATGAGCTGTTGTATGTTATTGGCTTTCCTTGGTAATGGCCTTATACAGTGCACTATATGTACTGAGAATAAGCATGTAAATAACATACTTTGTGTACACTAGTCAGTTATTGAAAGTCCATTGAGTTTGCTCTGCAGGAACAAGTTGTCAAGGTAGTAGATCTACGCCACAATTATCAGTAAACCTTCTAAAAGCTTAATATGTTAGAAGCTTAATCAACGCAACCCGACCACTGAATCACAACTGCATATAAATTCTAAGGCACGAGTAGAGGGTCGAAAGATCCTAAAGATCCGACATTTTAAATCAAGCGCCTAAACGACATGTCGAAACCATTCATTAAGTTCCATTTACCAAAGTTAGCTTTAACATAAGCTTGAGTCTAAATCTAACTTTGGAAGCTTCCTGAAGTCTTGGAATTTTCGCTGAATTTTGTAAACACTGATAGCTACTCATGGAGCCTCAAGGAACAGTTAGCTTGGAAAGCTTATGTCTTAGTTAACGTACCTTAAAGAATTCATGATAACCCAGCATTAATTAGGGAAACCAATATCGCACAAAACCACTCAAAATAGCATGAGTGTCCTGGTTAAAAAACATGACAGGAACAGTAAAGTGAAAACAGAGTGAAAGGAATGGAAACTAGTTTCCCAGATCCTTCTGGGGTCCTCGGAGTTAGTAGTCTCTCAGCAGCCGTTATTAGAGTCGTCACGCAACGCTTCTCCCCCAGGAGGAGAAGCGTTGCGTGACGACTCTAATAAAGGTTGCGGAGGAGACTACGGAGTTAGAGGGGGCGAGGGAATTGAGTCAAAGTTTGCCGATTAGACTTCTCCTTGGCCCCACTAACCCCTGGGCCTCCGAGGATGTGTGGGACGCAGTGTCGTGACGACCTCGAGCCTCCATTCCTGAGCCTTATCCGCTGTGGTTTTGAAGACCAAAGACTGCGTGAGGCCCTGTCCACACGACGCAGGAGAAATTTGAAAACGGTGTTTTCACCTGGAATATGCATCAAAGGTTTTCCATCCACATTACGCCGATACCAGGCCGGACCGAAAACAGAACTTTTCCAAAACGAGGAACTTGGAAACGCCGGCTTTGCGTTTTAGTGCGGATGTAAAACACTTTGAAGATGGAGGTTTATGATCATGTGATTAACCCTAACCCTCAAGGTTCTGCCGGCGATGATTGCTTTGTTTTACAAATGTTCCTGGACGGGGACCGATTATTTTTTTTCCAAGCCAGAGAAATTGACCTTGTCACTACGAAACTGGCAAGTAAGGGAGGAATTCGAACACAGATTTTGCTCGCGCTCTTGTTTATCGTAAGAGGTTTAATTCGCGCGCGAAGAGTATAAGAAAGAAACAAGGCGCCGATAGAGCGATTATTTCAAGTTGTATACTCTTTGCCGGCTATATTTGTTTTATTTTTCTTCATGAATTACGCACTGTGTGTTGTGGATTTTCCTTTTTTGTTGGAAAGGTATGATTAAAAAAGTGAAGAGGCAAATAACCAGGTAATTTTTCAGGTTTTTGCTAAATGACATGTACACCAACGTTTTGGCAGAGCGTAGCTCTATAAACTATTCAAGTGGGAAACACATGCTCGAGAACTACTGAATGTTAAAACTGAATTTACTGAACAACTTTTCGGTACTCAAAAAGTACCGAAACAAATTCAGGAGAGTCTCATTTGCGAAATGTAATCAAAAAACGTCAACCATCCTTGTAAAGCAGACTCCATCCGCGCGAAGTTATTCTTACAGCATGCACAAGAAGGGTTAATTATGTTTTTACACTTATTTAAATTTTTATGTCACCTCGATATTTTCACCCTTGCCTTGAAAATGATGTTAGCAACATCGAAACGTCGAACTAGTATAATTTTAATACTTCTATTAAAGGGTTTCAGCAAACCTTTAGTCATTAATAATGGATACCCGTTGAAATTCATCGAAAGGTATGAGAGGATAACGAGAAAGGGGCGGGATCCTGAGTAGTCTCGGAAGGTTATGAGGTTTTTGCGTCAATTCCGTACGCTAAAAGAGTCTCCAAAAGAATTCCACGTTCATGCATCTGCATGGAGACACGAGAGTTAAGACAGCATTCACTTGATGATGTATTCAAAAAGCCTAAAGAATCGAGTCACAGGAATTGCGTACAAAGTGAAATGTAAATAGTGTTCTTTTCTACACAGAGGAGGGCACGAGCCTGACGCTAGAGCGGACAGACTGCACATGACATTCACAGCAGCTTAAACACCCTGAAGAAGGCAGTGATGCCCAAACGTCGGTTGATTCATACCGTCATTAAACGTCTTTTTACCAATATTTTTAACATTTAATTGTATGACATTCATCCAAACCGACGTGGCGCGGAGAGCGCGGAGTGAACAATCGATCGGCAAAAACGCTTGCTCTTAGAATCTTCACATTCCACTCTTACACTTGTCTTACACCAATGCTGTAAATGAACGCCAACCTTTTCCTAAGCTAATATTTTTGACAAGTATGTTTCAAAATTATTTATAGTTGTTATTTTTTACATCTTTTCCAGGTCGGATATTATTAGTTAGTTTTCAAGAGTTTTTATCATGAACACTGACCGCTTAACGATATATAAGATTTGGAATGTCGAAAAGGGTTATAAACGGCAAACTCTAATTTATTTCTCTTTTGGCATAACATAAAAAATATTTTATGATGTTATACTGTCATAAATTATACTGTCATAAATTATCAATACTGAAAATCACCGGCTGTCTGCGAAGCACGATCTAATCTCTTTGAACATGTACGATCCGTAGAAAGAACTGAAGGCAACGCAATCTAAAAAAACACACATATTTCAGAAATAAGCAGGATATTTCCAGATGGAACGTGCAAAGTAGATCCATATCAGACCGGACTGACGTAGATCTATCCACTTCTTCCTGAAATATCCTGCCAGCTTTCTTCTTACGGAACTGGGTTAGAGGATAAAAACACAAGAAAACCTCACACTTATTACAAAATGCGTGCAGAATGTTTTCGAAATTGATCTCTAATGAGACCCTTCGAATAAATACATGTAAAAACAAGAAATAAAGAACCACTACGCAACACTAGATATGGTTACCTGTGGTAATAATTTTAATAACATGCCGTTAATACATTGTCAAAGAAGTCTCCTTAGCTTCCTTGTATGCGGAGACGACATAAATTATACAAAGTTTCTTTTTAGTGTTACTAAGATTTCCGGCATCATCATCATCATATGGTTACTTCCTTTTTTATGGCTCTCGTATAATGCGTGACCTACACTGTAAATAAGACGATATTTTCATTCCAGATACGAAAAATACGTTTTCCTTCACAAATTAGAGAAATGATTACATAATCTCATAAGTTATCGGCTAGGAATTATTACTCCAGGTATGGGGTAATTATACTAAGTAGTAGTAGTAATAGTAGTAGTAGTAGACTTTATTGGAGAGGGTAACATTTGACAGTAACAAAACTGATAAACTAATGGCTCTCGAAATAAACACAAAAGGAAATTAACTAAAATCACTATGTACAACCTATAAATATGACTAACTTACAATATCTAAGTAGCAAAAATGTATAACTGATAGATACTAATAAGTGAGTGAGTAGTAAATTATTGATCGATACTGAAAACGCCAACGAAAATCTACATCAGGATATCAGTTACTACAACTACACGGTCAAGTTTCAACACGGAATTGAATAAAGGTAACTCGTAATCTGATTGGCTTCTGGCGAATTTTTCTTGAATGGTTTCCTGGCTCGTGACACTTTGAAGATATAAAACACAGCTGTGACAAAAATAATTTGATTACGTTCAGTTTATTTCATGGTGTGTTAAAAAGGTTCACAAGATATAAATAATCAACTATTTATACTTAATGAATGGCATTTAACGTTTAGCGACTTAAGAAGATAAAGATCCAAACGAAAATTTTAAATACTTTCTCAACTTTCCCGAAAAAAATCAAACCTGAATCAAATCTCACTGGGGTAAAAACATAACTTAAAAACTCATAAATCATACCAGAACTCCATTTTTTCCGAAACCATTTGACATCGAATTCTGTTTTCCCACACACACATGTTTCCACCCCCAGCAGGTTTCCTGCAGCCGGGCAGTCTCGCCACCCTATCAGCTAGGAACCAGTTCCTTTTTACGGTTATCTTAGCTTATGTCACAAGTGTTCATTTCCGCCTATTTTCTGAAAGTCGCATTTAAAAAAGAGCAAGGAGCTTCGTCGTCCTCAATTCAATCACAATACTCGATCAAGAGTTGGCTTATATTGCTTCCTTAGAAGAACTAGTCGATTCTCTACGATGCAACATTTTAAAGTATTGTTAGTTCTGTTGTTTGTGGCTGCTGTTAGCGTTTCTCTCACCCAGGCGTGGACCATGAACAATAAGAAAGTTGGAAAACGTAAGCAGCTTTTACTATTTAGTTGTCACAATCAGTTTAGCCCTGTGAGTTGTCAAGTGCAGAGTCTCGTTTTCTCGACTGAACTGTGTTGATTGTGGTGAGGGTGACTGTACCAAAAAAGAAGGAATACATGTAGCATGTGTAGTAAGTGTAATATTTGTCGTAACGTTACGTAGTAGCTGCAGTTGAATTGTAGCTGCTATCCTGCGGGAAGTGGGGGAGGGGGGGGGGGGGGCGCTGGAACACTGTCTACGATGTAAAATATTAATTGTAGAGTAGCTGTAGATTCGGTCGATCGCACATTCTACGCTTTCGCACGGAAACAAATCCATTAATTAGTAGCAAAGACTGCGTCATTTTCCTCGGTGGTATAATGGTGTGTCTACACTGTAGCTGTGGTAACTATAACAGCTGTAATACATGTACTAGGAGTAACTGTAGTTTCTGTAGTGTGTCTAATAGCTAATAGAAACTTTAGAATGCGTAATAGCTCAGGTAGTAACTGTAGTACATGTATAGTAATAACTGTATGTATAGCGGCTGTAAAAGCTGTAGTTCCGCCGCGCAACCGTATGGCGACTGAAGCAATGTGTTACTACAGCTATTACGTCAGTGTAAGAACTCGGTCAACTGTACTCTTACGTGCTGTCGCTCATGACAAGCGTTTGGGCTGCAATCCCAGAAAGTTATACACAGCAAGGATGTGTAATGCAGTCAGTCAAACTCCCTCTGTTCGTTATACTGTAGATTGTACGGTCTATACCTTTTTTTGACCTTACACCTGGCTTAGATTGGAAGGAATTGTGTAAAGAGTGGTCACGATTGTACTTTTGTTTCACTTTGGGTTTTTGGCCTGTCGAGTTCTTAACTGGTTCTCTGTCCAGACACAGCTAAAAGGTCCTATCAAGAAGTACCACAAGTCAAATTCAAATTCTAATATACGTCCGACAACAGGTCACATGTTTTTTCTTTACTATTATTTCCGATTGGTTTATTATCAGTACCCTATTCGTCGCTGAAAAAATGATTGACTGACGGAAATGAACTGTCCAATTTTGTCAGTCTGTCTTTAATTTTAGACATGCGATGTTTAGATAAGAACTTAATTACTGAACACAGTGGAACAAAGATGGTTCAATAACCTGGTTCATGTTGATTCACTCTCCGCGAGAAGTCTTTACTGCATTGATAGGAAGCACTGGACAGGCGCTGTCCTATCCTTCTGGGGGGACTGGAGACGAACGTCTTTGTTTTCTCAACGTCATGTTTTTTCCATATTAGGTGATAGCAAGGAGCCTGCCCGAGAGGAAAACCGGCTAAGAATGCATGATGGGGCGGCAAGGCTGAAAGCAAGACGATTCCACGTTGAAGAATGGAACAGGGCTTAAAACTATAAATGAAGTTGTAAAGGAAACGTAAATTAAACAAAGTTACTGGTCGCAAGTTGGAGAAATACTCATATTCCTCACTTTTAGATCAACATGTACTATCGCCATGAATGACCACACCACAAACAAAATCCAGTGGACTAAAACACGATCCCTTGTTTTCGGTTTGAGGGCGGGGAAATGCACCCTGAGCGTGCAATGTCCTGCGTTTAAGACTTGTCAATCTTTGTTACGTTCAACAATGTGGCCTTATTTACTCAGAAGGACGAATCATGCCTCTTAAATGAATAGTGCATCTAAAACAAATGCGTGTGGGTAAATACGCAACGTTTAAAACTCGTGTGTTGACAAAAGCTCTTGTGAGAGAAACTGTTGGTCGCTTGATTACGCGTTATAGTTCTTTCAAGGTCAAGCTCGTCTTTTTCCTGCGTCTCGTGTTTTCCAAGACGGATTATACGTCTAAGAAGTAAACCGCTGCGTCTGTTTTATGCGTCTCCTGGACCCGTAAAATTGTTAGTTTATAGTTTGACGTTGTATGCTTCGTATTTTGCGTGCTTATCCAAGCGCATAATATTTCTTGGACGCATTATTCGTCTGCCTGGGTTCTTGAGTACGGCCAACGTCTTGTCGTAATCTTTTGGCACTTAAGTTCATAAGTTATATTGCAGAAAAATATTAAGAAAATTAGCACAAACTTTTCTAGAGAACAAGAATTGAATTGATCAAATTTTTTTCTTTTGAAATTGTATCCATAATGAGTCGTTTTTATTGCTTCAGCGGAAAAACATTTAGTAGGGACTGTCGCAGCGTTTACTCGAGATTCTCTCAAACAACACCAACCCAGTTTCGAAGGGAAAAGCACTGGTAACGAGATTGAAACAACACCTCGAGACAGAATTTTTTGTCTTATTACAGAATACATAAATTTTCATGCTTCTTTTAGGACCTTATCACCAAAAGATTTTAAGAGATTTTCTTAGCAACAGATTGATTAGCAGTGTTTCGTCACCGTATTCAAGCATTACTATAAGGTCAAACAACCTTGCTACCCCCCCCCCCCCCTCCGGGTACAAACACATCATTTCGGGTACTTTTTGTTATCTTGCTCGCACGCACCATTGAGACAGAAAAGGCGCCAGTGTTATTACTAAACAACTGTAAAAATAAAGAAACTTAAGCTTATTGTATGGCTGGCTCCGTGAACGGGCAAGATAAACTAAATCCTGTGTCTCCAAGGGTGCTTACCATTTATCAAAAAAATCCGGAAATTTCGGTTGAAAGTCAAATGGAAAGGTTTTTTTCCGGAAAATCCGTTCGGAAATTGTAGACCACCTCCAGAGGTAAACTTCTTTTTCCGTTCGGAACGGAACGGCGAAAATTTCCTAACCATGTGCTAAACTTTCCAGTTTCCAGTCTCTCATCAGAATAACGACCCAGGCATAAGCATAAATATCCTTTTTCTTATGCTTAAGCTTATGTCGTGGCTGTCCTCACTAGAGCATAAGCTTCTTTTATTACGCTTATGCTTGTGCTTGCGTCGTTATAGAGGACCAGGCTTAAGCGCCATCTCGTTCGGTTGGTTTGCTGATTTTGGAAAAAAACCCTTACCATTATTCAACGGTCATCCCAACCGATTTATTCTGACAAATGATAAGCACCCCACGACTCTCCAAGTGCTCTGCACTTGCCCGAGCTGGTAAAATGGCGCTATCTTTCCCGCTCGGAATTACGTGCTGTGTTCCGCAAGAAAAATGATTTTTTGCTCTTCTTTATCTCATATAATGAATCCCTTATTGACCAAGCTTGTCCGGTCAAGATGGCTGGATATTGGCCAATTTTTTTTTTCTTTTGCGTGTTTATGGACCTCGAGTCCGTCCCGGTCCATAAACAAGCAAAAAAAGATCTTGGCCAATATCCAACCATCTTGACCTAATGTTTGGTCAGCAGCCGATATATATAGAAGGAAAACAGAACAGGCGTATCGCCCGTAAAAAGAGTAGGAAAATAGCACTGGACTGGTCGCCCACCCTGGCGCACCGAGCCGACCATAGAGCGAAGCCTGTGCATGTGACGAGGTGCTATCAAGCGCTGCGAATAGAGAAAGAAACCTTAGACTATCACAAAAATCAAAACTTTTCAGGTAAATAGAGATTCAATATGCTAACTATCTTCGTGTCACTGTTTAAAGGTCTTTAAAAAAAAAAAAGCTGCGGACTACCAAAGATATTAGCGTTGCTCCTCCTTGTCGTATCGCTAATAAACAGGATGTTTCCTTTGCGAGTTCAATGGTTGAAGTGCCCAGTGATGTGACAATCTCACAATTTGCCAGAAATGTTCGCGAATTTACAGAAGGAAAGCATCAAACAAGGAAATGGATTCCCTACGGTCCAATTTTAAAAATTTTGAAGACGTTTTTCAATTTCAAAATTCCCGCTTGAGACACAAACACCAGTTTCGTTTACAGGAAGTACAAGCGACTGTTGTGCTTCCGGTTCCGGTTCTTCGAGTGCCTTTCAATAGTTTTCAATCCGGAAATAGTCTGTTATTTGTTATTTTTTGTACAAACGAAATACAATTTTTAACTTACCAATTTACAAATCAAAATTCTTCCAGAAAAAAGGGCAAGATAAAATCTGGAAAACATGACCGGAAGTGCGGACATGTGTCAAAGTGAGGCTAAGCCGGAGTTTTATTTATATTTGACGTCTGAAACCTTGAATTCTGTACACTATCGCCTGTGACCCAAACAAGCTGTGATGGCGACGGGTTGTTTCTAAGCTCCTACTTCATTTTCAAGCGTGATCATGCCTCGCTCGTTCCTTGTCAAGAGAAGAAAAAGCAGCGATGCGAACACTGTGTTCGAATCTGGTAAGTTGGCGCTAAGCTTGATTATATTTCTTGAAACCCGCACGTGTTGCCGAACGAACGATCTTGCGCCAGTGTTCGCGGGTCCTCAGTCGGTGGATAGGGACAGTTTAGATGTCAACACGCTAAAACGGTATGTCTTCTTCGTCAGTCCGCCAGGTTATGCGATGTGAAATCGTGAACGATTTGCGTTTCTGGTGAGATTGTACTTCGAGAGAAGGGATTGCTTTAATTAATTCAAGTTTTTCGAATTGCTTACGGTGTCATTTATTTCCCTGTGCTGCAAAATTACAGCAGTAACGCGCGGAAACCTGGGGTACTCTTGCAATTTCGTTTATTCCTACTCTTGAAAATGGGATTTTTGAATGGCTTTCTTGGCATTAAAACAGTTTTTAGGTCTTTAAGAAATCTCCAGTTTGGTCGTTTTCTTATTAGCACTTTTGCAAGTAACAGTAATTTTAATATACACACACCTGGGAGACGTTGGGCAGATGTTTCGAAAACTCGCTGGTCCGGATGGCGATTTTCGGTT
This sequence comes from Orbicella faveolata, assembly GCF_042242905.1. Classification (NCBI taxonomy): domain Eukaryota; kingdom Metazoa; phylum Cnidaria; class Anthozoa; order Scleractinia; family Merulinidae; genus Orbicella; species Orbicella faveolata. Next base: position 22,529,501 of record NW_028301558.1, read on the forward strand.
TGAAATCTCACAGCTACCATAACGAAATCGACATTGAGAGAAATTCAGTTTTCTTTAAGGGGTAATAGAATTTCCAGCGCCTTCTAGCGCCGAAGATAGTTGATCCCTAGCAACTTCAGCGCAGAAAGCAATGGAGATGTTGTTTTATGAATTTAGCCATAAATTAAAACGGTTCTGTAAACAGATGAAAACTTAATTTCACAGCTGTTCTTGGGAGATTGAATTGTGCCTCGAAAAGAGAAACAAAAAGATGTTCAGAAGTTACAGGAAGAGAGAATTTCGGAAATTGCTGAATGAATGAGCAGTTAAATTTGTTAATGAAAATACAGGGATTTTCAAGACAAGTGAAATAAACAGTGAGTAGCGCGGGAAATATTAAATTGTCGCAGGGGGTGCCGGCCGAGCGCTCGAGGCACTTCATCTCTACAATGACATATGTCCTCTGTCGCCGACAATCGAAAAAGGTACGAATTTTAATAAAAGGGCTGAAATCCGAGTGCATTAGCTTTGAAATGAAAGACGAAAGCTTTACAGCCATCTGGCACGGATTATTTACTTCGGGCGATTTTGAAAAAAAAGAAGATAATCACAAAATGAAAATAAATACGAAGAAAGGGACGGACATTTTCAAGTGTGTATTTTTTTTCCTGAGATTTGTTATGAATGATAAATTAAAATTTTGACAAAGCGCGATAGAAATCAACGATTTAAACCTTGGACTATAGCTTTAAGATATGTTAATGTACCTAAGGTGGACATTAAGGGCCTTGCTAATGATGTTGGTAATTCGAATAAAAGCAAATTTTCCTATCGAAATGAAGAGGGCTGCATAAAATCTAATACGCCTCAAATACACCGGAGTGACAATCTTTTATTTGCTATGGTGATTCTAGGTTTTCAATGAAAGACACTCATTTAAAAACATAGACTCGTCGGCCTAAAAATTTTCGTCAACAATTTAAATTACAGAAATTGGAAAAAAACTGGAATAGCCACAATTTTTGTTAATTTTCCGTGCGAAAAAAGGCACAATTCGGACTCCATGACAAAAGCTATTTTTTATTCCAAGGGAAATTCAAATGAAAAATAAATAATTTTTTGTTAGTAGCTGAAAATGTATTCTTGTCGAAACAGATGTTCATTGCTTAGCTCATATTGAACAATAAAACATTTTTATTCAATCGCTGAAAAAGCGCGGTTTTGTTTTACACTCGCTTTCAATCCACGAATGAATCAGAGAAAAATTCTGCTTGAAGCGAGAGACGAGTAAAAAACAGCCAAGGGAGGGATGTTTGTCGTAGAGAACCTTTTAAATATCGCGTCTTTTTCATATCGAAAGGTGAAAAGTCAAAGAAAATTGCAATTCACATCTGGGAAGGAACACCGCAACAACTGCGCTACCAGGAAACCATTCTTCACTTTGTTTTCCTTTCTCTAATTCGTAGATTGTTTGCAAGGACAAAGCCTTTTTCATGTAGTCAGTAAAAAAAGACGATTTAACAGATGGAAAATCGATCCTTTGACTTGGTCTCGATGTCGCCTCAGTTAAAGGTGAACACTGTTTTAGTCAAAGCGGCCTCTAGCCAGCTATGCTAAGAATTCCAAGTTTTTGATAAGAAATCGGAAAGGAAAACAGCTGGACTTGATCTGCGTTAAAAATGGCCTTCTGGCATTGAAATGGGTTCTTTGAGTAACTAAATGGGTTGATGGCTGTTGTTCAGCAGGTCGATTAGCAAAACAATTGAGTTGTAGAAATCAAACTACTACATTCTACAAGGTAAAAGAACACAATAGAACGCTCATCGTTCCAGATGGTTTGTGTTCTTTCCTCTGCTCGCGTTATTTTAACATCTGGCATTTCCTGTTGCTGTTTTTCAACATGGCAAAGCTCGCATACAGTTTCTTGCACAAGCAAGAGTTTTAGCGCACATACGATTTTCGTGAACGACTTTCACGGGAGCTAAAAAGATGCCAAAACCATTCATTTGTATTCCTCTGTGCGCAACCATAAGAAACAGAAGGAATGATTTTTTTGATAAGATGTCTCGCTGTAAGATTAAGTTATTAACAACCTATGTTTTGACTTTTCTCGCCAATAATAAATGCAGGAACATGAAAAGTGTAGAAAATTAGTCTCTGAATAGCCGGCCATATCACGAGCTTATCAGGGGTCTATCAGAACAGTATGCGCTTTGCAAAAATGCGAGGTAGGCGTTCGACCGATGACGCTCGATTTTTTTTCAGAACTTTATCATTTTGCTGCCTGTTTACGCAGCACGATTTGCATACTTTAAAATAACAACGATTTCCGACCGCCTACAAAGGAGCCATTTTTTTCCTCACCACACAAGGCAGCCTGCTCTGTTTTGTCCTATAGACGAGTCTAATAGTCGGTTTTATTGCTTTGTCCTTTGCGGCTTTGAAATTGAAAATAGAAATAAATAAAGATCCGTCACGGCTTTTTCAAAAGACCAGGATTATGTCACGTTTGGCTGATTAAAAGGCTCTACTGGAAAGGAATACCACCTGTTCTTTCGAGTGAAAAAGAACAATTGATTATTTGAAAACGCCCTCGGGCCTTGTCCGTAGTTGCACTTGTGCTTAATTGTCACGCAACGCCCGCTGCGTCACGCTCATTACGACAAACGGGTGCCGTGTGGAAGGAAGGTGCTACTTCGGTCGCTGCTAATTCAAAACCATTGTAAGCCTTGAAAAAATATCGGAATCCCATAAGGGCTATGGCTACAATTCCTAGATGGAGAGGTCTAGGCACTGTGAAATTAAGGTGTGTGCTGCCAAGCATCCAATGTGCCTCCACAGGCATGTAATACGTGCAAAACGCAATGCAACTGTTTTTGTACAGTTTTTGTACCTGAAAAATACCCAATGCTGTCGACATGTATAAATTAATTAAGAGACAGTGCAGTCTGTGGAGCGAGATTTGGTTCAAACATGCCTAAATTAGCAAAGTTAAAGGCATGGGCCAATATTGTTGCCTGCATATAGAAAAGTTCTTTCAAAAAGAAATGATTTCAAAAATCCTAGTATATCAGTAGGTTCCACCCCAAGGTCTAAACCCTTACATTTTTGTTCACCATTTTTGACAGAAAAGATCATTGTCCCTGGGCCATACCAGTCCACAGTGCCTGAGCTTGTGCCAGGACACAATGCAATGTTGCAAGATGGGTGCAACTTTTTTATTTATTGAGATATATACTTGCGTCTTTGTTTCAGATCTGCCAAAGACCATCCAAGATCCTTTAAGCTACGCAGCAGTGGAACAACAAAAACTTGTGCCTCCCAGTCCCTGCATTGAATTTCATCCACAAATTTTACATTTTAACGGACTACAGAAAAACCACACTTGGAAGCCTCCAAACACCCCATGTTTTGCCTGTAGAACAAGGACATTTCCACATGCTTCAGACAGTTGTATCAAATTCACAGCCAGAAATAATCATCATTGTCTGAACACTTGTGAGTGCTATCACAGAAAACTTGATGAGTATGCAGGTTGTTTCTGTTGTCACTCATCTAGTAATAAACTTCTTTCTGATGTTAGCCAGCTACACATGCCTGCATGGTACAGTGGGTTAAATAACAACAATCACTACCACGGGATCTACTTGCCAAAGCACGGCCCATTTGGTTCAAAATCTTTGTCTACACCCTTGGAAAGAATAGATATTCATGCAAGAGAAGTAGCAAACAGAGCAAGTCACAATTTAACTTCACATCATACTGGCAAGGGTAGCACTAGGTTTGCCACAGGATTAGAATGTAACCCTAAAGTTATAAGTGATGAAGATGAACTCCCCACAAAGAAAATGAAGATGACACCTATTGGGAATGAACAAAGGATGAAAAAGGAAGAAAGTATGGAGTCACAGCTTCAAAAGAACGAGACTCAGTCAAGCGTTGCTCTTGAACAAGGGAAAGTTTCAAAGGCTGAGGATAAACCAGCTCAAGAAACAATCAAACAAGAGTTTCCTGAGCCATGGAGTGATCAGACTATATGCAATGGTAGTGAACTCTCTACTGGTGAACTGGACAGTGAAAAAAACGATACAAGAACCAATAATGAAAAAGGCGAACTACACACTCCTGAAAAAAGTTACAAAAAAGCACCACAAGAGATCCACAAAAATGTGCCTCATCAGGGAACCAGGAAGTCACAGCAAGCAAAATCAAAGAAGGGACACAAAGATAACAACACAAAACCTTACAATACAAGGATGGTGACATCTCGGCCACGGACTTACAGCTCTGACTTTGTCATACCTGATGAGGAGGAAGAGTGGAGGCAGGATAAAGTAGGTTATCAAATGAAGGGTCGACAAAGAACAAAACTGAACAGGCTGTTGGCAAATGAACATGAACGCAGAAGAGTGGCACAGTTGAATAGCGCTTATCAAGACCTTCGACAGTTAATTCCAGGATACCAATGTGACACCAAGCTGCCAAAGATAAAGATACTGAAATATGCAATCAATTATATAGCCCACCTAGATGATATACTAGGAACTGACTTTTATAAGATAAATTAAAGGGAAAATATTTAGCTTTATTTTGTTATTTTTATTGTAACTCAAATAATTATGCATTAGATTAGTTATCTTTATTTTAACATCAATCTAGATAAGCGCACTGTTTTTGATTAATTCTTCATCTATTAATAAATTAAAATATTAATAAATTGTAGCAAGTGTGAAAAGCATTTAAGATGTTAGTTTTCCTTTTTGTTACAAATATCGTGTTTAAGGCAGGTTTTTGTTGAACTATCAATTCAAACGTGATTAAGTAAAAAACAAATTTTATATGCTGCATTTTATTGAGTAATATGCTAGTCAGGCAAAAAGTAAATGATTGTATCTGCAAAGCATTATTCTTGCTCTTATTCTGGCTTTTGCTGTTGCTCTCACTCTTACTCTTTACTCTCACACATGTACCATTTTCACGTTATCCAGAATTTGGAGTTCACGATCAATACACTTTCAAGATCAGTATTAAAATAGTCTGATAAAAATGTTTCAAAGCACATTTAGGTTAATTTAAATTATCACAAACTATTAACGACCACTAATTTTAATCACAACATTGGAGCACCTTCATTAAATTAAAGGGCAATCTGTTTAATGTAAATAATTTATACATGGAAGACTTTCTGAACTCTCTTCATTCCTGATCTTAGAGCAGAGCTGACGTGCTTTGTCAACTATTGTTGTATGCTCACCCAAGACTGTGCCTCAATTAGTTGAGACTAGAAGCTTTGTAGAGTAATTCTGTTTGATATTATACCCTGTGGCTGATCCTACGAGAACTATTCTGAAGATGACAGAAGATTCTGTTGAAACATGTTTTAAAAAAAAACGGTGTGCTGTTTCTAAAAGTTTTAACATGTCTGCTACTATCCAGACCTTTTGCCATATATTTCAGTGAATGTACATTATTGTATGGTTCCTAATCCTTCTTTCATAAATATTATAATGACAATTTGCCTATTTTTTTTTTTTTAAATGCACCAAGTACAAGTCCAAAAGCAATGAAAGTAAGTTACAACCCTCTAACTGCAGTGCACTTGCACACATAAATTTGACTTTTTGTTTATTAACATAATGGAGAATAACCTAGGTCATAAGTCATAAGCCAGGTCATTACGTTGGAAATTTAAGGTTTAAGAAAAATGTTGAAACAACCACAGTAAATTATTTGATACTTTGATCCCAAGTGGCCTTATTCCATGTGAAGATAGATAAACGCATAGCTATCTGATAGAAAGTAAATCCTGACTGCATGATCGTTTAGACATTCCAACTTATTACAGTGTATGTATGATTGTTATAAACTTAAGTCATCATCTGAGAGCAATTTTATACAGATTTTTGTTACAAAAACTGGTTAATATAATTAAAAGAACCCTAAACACTGTGCTACAAAATAATAAGTTATTATTAATAATAATATGAACTAATCTGTTCTTTGGTGGCAGGAGGCAAAAAAACTTCAATAACTGTGCAGCTGCAAGGACAAACATCTACAGCATGGTTACTATCAGGGCTAGAAGATTTGCACTGTTGAAAGCACAGTTATTGCAGTTAAGATGTCTCTGACTTTGACCATTATACATTCAGTTTGGTAAATGTAAGGGCTAAAAGATTTTACAAACTAAGTTGTAAGCTCAGCAGAAATACCCCATCTCTGAGTTGCCTTGTGCATCTGTGTCAATACAAGTCTAACTGAAAACCATTCATATAAAAACATATTTTGCTTACAGGTACATTTTCATACAAATCAATATCTCTTTCAATACGAAAGGTTTTGCACAAGGATTTGTTTTGAAACAGAGGCACAACTCGGAAATGGTCTACAGACTGATTCAGGCTAAAAGACGTCCATCTTTGCTTTGGTTAGCATGATTATTGCAGGCTATTATTGATTCATGTTAACAGATATTTTCCCAGTATTTCTATCCCTATACCAAGCTGAGTACTAAATTTGTGAAACATAGATACAGTACTGAATTGTACTTTGCAACTGATGGATTATACCACCACTTGAAAGGAATTGACTTTTTTAACTTACTGTAATGTCTAAACCAATCAATTAATTACATTTCAAAATCATTGGAAGAATGGTCTTGTAAGTCGAAAAAGATAGCATGTTAAAATACTTCTACCACATGTTTCAGCAGTGCAATTTCATTGCTATGCAACTACTGACTTGTTGAAAATCAACATAATAAACCAATAAACAAAAGTTCAATTGAATTTGGTGTCTTTGTGAAATTTTCTTCGCTGTCAACCCCTTCAAATGACTAGCATGCAGAAGGGAAATATGTAATATTTTGCACGTAAACACATCTTTGGGTTATGGTTTGTATAGTGTGATTGTCTGGGTGTGGGTAGTTCTGAAAAAAATTGTTATTGGTGACCGACGTTTTGACAACCTGAGCGGAATTCATGTTCAGAGTCAAGTGGATAGTGTTTGTCAGTAGATGTTGTTTAAAGTCTGGTCCGTTGAGAGTGATTGGTCAGTTTAGCCATGAAGATAAATTGGCTGTAAGACTCGTGTAAAGTTTGTCAACAGTCATTGGTCAGTTCTAGTAAGTCTTTGTGTTATAATTATTATAGCCCATTGGTATATTGACAAACAAATATTGGACAAACATGGTATATTGCATCTAATTATTGAGTACAATGTTGATTCCAGTGCAATGAACTTTGAATTCATTATTGACCATGGTTAACAATCTGATCCATTTATACTGTATCCAATAATTTTCAGCACAAACTACATCCTTGAGAAGTCCTGTCTTCATGCTCAATTGTGCAAAACCCATTAACATTTAAAGGTATCATGACAAATCTTAAAACATACTTGATTTAAAAATGATATTCAAGTCCCTTGAGTCTTTCATCATAGCGTCACGAATCTTGGTTTGGATCATTTGTACTTGAAGCTGTGCCATTTTTCTTTAGGAGTTGCCCATCATGGGGTATGAGATTTGGAATACCATTTTGTATTGAATATGCCACACCAATTTCATCTGAAATCAACTCATTTCTTGTACTGTCATACCTAGGAGGAAATAATTGGAGACAAAAAGCAATAACAAAATGCACATGTATACTCCATCCATAAAGGTAGGACTAAAGAACATTTAAAAGACAGTCATTGTGGTGGATCCTTGAACAAAGATTCTGTAAGAACAGTGACTTGTTGCTCAAATGGGGATAGATGAATATAGTAGGATGTCTAGGCCAGGGATTTACAACCTTCCCTCTAGATTCTAGATTGTTATTTCCTGTTGAGCTTGATTTTCAGCCATTTTTGGGAGTCTAAGTGTCACCTCCTCCAATGAACAAGAACATAAGCTCAAAGAACGACTTGAAATCAAGCCTAGTATCTGTGACAAAAAAGTTATCTATAAGCCTTCAAATGATGGATTTTAAAGACAAGAGTGGCTGGTGGCATTAAAGCCCTCTTGGCGATCTCCTTACAACACCTTTGTATGTGTCTTCCAATCCAAAGTCCCGTTGGGGGAGTAATCTGGGGACAGGAGTGCTTCTCATACCTTTTAGGTGTTAAAAAAGTGGTTTTAGAACCTCTTAGGGTGCCCTAAGCCTGAAAAGATCCACAGCAGGAGCTTTTTTTGGTAACTTGCAGGATATTGAGCCAAAAAAAATATATGACAGGAGATAGTGCGTTGTTTTAGAATTGGTATGCCACGCCCACAAAACAGGACCTTAGTACCTCTTGGGGGTTCTTTTCAAAATTTCTGATTAGCACCCCCGTCCTCCCCCTCTAGGGTCCAAAGCATTGCAAGAGTTGGTTTAATGGCTCACCAAGACCAATGCTAATATACAACTAAGACGAGAGATGTAGTGATTACCTGCTATATCTCTAGACAATATTTTTGTCACATGCTTATGCCCCGACAATTTTGCTGCTACGAATTCACAAGTTCCTTGTCCATAGTCTATATATATTTATAATGTCCTTGTCTGGTGGAGATCCTAGGGCCTAGCACGACGGTGAAAGAAAACACTGTTCATAATTCTAATATAGGGTTATACGGAAATTTTCCTTTGTACAAGCTGACATCAGCGTGTAGCCCAAATACACTTCAGAGTTCTTACCTCAGTGGTTTTTTAGACAAGGGACAGACTAAGATCTCCAACAGTTTTTGATCAACCAGGGTATCTTTGCCAGTTGTCAATTGATTACCAATACTAAAACATCTACATGATGAAGTCTGAATCAAAGAAACGTGTTTCTTTGAAATAGTTTCCAACACGAATCTCCCATGTCTCCAAAGAAAACCTCCCGCCATTTTGGATTGCTTGGTAGCCACTCCACATCGTATAAGTTTGGCTGCCCAGTCGAAGGAGTCAGTTTCAAAATGGCGGATCAACGTGTGTCATGCGGTCGAGATTTCTTTTGTGTTCCTGACCTTGCTGGAGCCTTGAAGAATGCTACGAACGGAGGGTATAGATAAAATAACTTAAATTCATCTCAAAAGGCATTAGTTTGAGAATTAACGAGGGAATAGAATAACCAGCAGTTAGTTAAACACATACATGTCTTCTTCTTTGTAGTCGCATGTAGACATGCTATTTTAAAGTGGTCGCAGGCAGATGGAGTTTTATTTGTAATTAGCCTTACTTTTCAATTTTTAGGTTTGATTTTATCTGTGCTCCTATCTGTCATCCAAGATACCGAAGAGAATTTTTAGACCCAGTTCCCAATCGAACAGGGGCTTTCACTCGATCAGATCTGGTACTACCTAGTCAAGGTAACAAAGCTACACCGGTGAAGGGTGTCTGCATAGCCACATACTTTATGTATGCAACAAAAAGCAACGAAAGTCGTAGGCGTAATTAAGTTTGGTGTTTTACTCCAAGGGGAGGGGAGAGGGATACTCTTCAAAGTTTTACACGGGGAGAACAATAAGCATACCCAGAAGACATGTTAACCTAAAAATCAAGTATTCTTTATTCAGTTCTGTAAATTACAGATTTCCCTACACTTTCCTATACTTCAACTTGCAAAATCCTTACTCTTTCAGATACCTGAAGCCTGAAAAAGGTATCCTTTTCAGGCAAGGCCTGTACCCCCTGAAATCTTACAGTCTTCATATATTTCCCGGCAGCAAGACTTTTACAATCAGATTCCAGTGCATAAACCACAACGCTACATCATGTACTATTATATTACCAGTGCATTTGTGCAGTGCAGGGTCATGATAATATTTAAAGTCCTTTTGAGATTAATATTGTAATAATCATTTGGATTACCAACAAAGGTTAATATGAAATTTCTTTCAGATTGGAACAGCCTGATTGTTGGTAAAACCTCCCCTTGGCTGAACTTAGATTCACCAAATGAGACTGTGAGAAAAAATTCTGAACAAGTAGGTCACTGTCTTGTGTTTTTGGAGCTTGCTTTATTGATTTCCTCCTTCAGTTGCCCATTTTCTTTTTAATATCAAATGTGTCTTTTGGCAAGTCCTCCAACTACCATCCTGGCCATAAGTTGTTGGGACACCTCCCCTTTTGCGTCCTAAAACCCACGATTTCATCTACGTCCTTGATGTTTTAGAAAAAAAGATGAATAGAGGCAAGTTTAATTGACTCCCCTCCCCCTAGCAATGTTGAAAGAAAATGAAGCTATTCTGAAGACTAGATCGGATGTGGTAAAAAAGGAAAAAGGGACAATAGAAAGTGGTTAGACAGTTGTGTTGGAACCGAACGTGATTGCTGGAAAATTGTTATTATTGGAATAAGGAATGAATATCTATCTTATCATCTCTTTAGTTGTGGAATACAGTTCTAGGAGGGAAACAGGTCTTGAAACATGGCTATTCTGAAGCTATTGTCAAGGTTTTTTTTCTTCAAGATTTTTATCAACTTTGACAGGGGGAGGGGGGTAGGCGGGCTTACGCAGTCTTGGTCTTAAGAGAGGCTGCCTGTGAAGTCATCTGCCGTGAACTGTCCCAACACTTGTGACCAGGATTGTAGTATTGTTACTCTTTAAAATCACTCATTATCAACCTAGAGGCACATCTCTAAATCACTTTGCTTAAAGGGACTACAGGTAATGCAGGGCAAATTTAACATTAATTGAAATATTGTGGCTCCAATTCTGTGGAAGAACTGAGAAAAGCACAGAAAAACTAAAAAGGGGCTTGGACGCACAAAATTGGAGAAAATTAAAGTAGACTACATTGGGGTAAACTTAAAACAATGTTGACTCAACTCATTTCAATTTTATCTATCTAATTTGTACAAGTGCCATTTATAACTCTTAGAAATCATCCTTCATTGTCATATGGTTATTATTTTGTCATTAAAATACTGTTGCTCTGCCAAAAAGAAGTTTATAGTTCCTGATTAACAAAGATAAACTGACTAGTTACTTATTGGTAAACCATAGTAACTGTGACCTAGCCTTTGTAACGATCCTTCCTGATTAGAATCCTTTCTGCTCTTTTGCAGGCCTTGCATCAGGAACTTTGTTATTCTGTTCACTTGAGTCTTCCAGCTGTTCTTGTTCCATTAAAAAGCTTCAACTGTGCCAACCTCGCTCATCACATCAATGCAAGTATAACTGACACACATGTGCAACAGGTCAGATATGAAATGACAAATTTCATGCATGTTCATTGACTTGACTATGATATTTACAACTTGCTAAAAATTAAATGTGAGGTTTACTTGGAATCAGAAGTAGCAAATTTAGTGGGAATTGATTTCTTAAATAATAATAATAATGATAATGATGATGGTAAAAATGTTTATAGTGCCAGTTTCCTTTAAGTCCAAAGGCACTTAATGTAACTTCTTCAATTTTTTCACTTTGTTTTGCACTTACATTTTGAAATTACAATATTAGCATAAAAGAGAAAAAAGATACATGTATAACAATTAAAGGTGACAATGGTACATAGCTTGTGCATGGAGGCTAATAGAACTGCGAGGTAAATGAGTTGGCCTCCATCTTGTTTGAGGGAACATAAAAAAACATGGGACTAGAAGGAGAGATTACTATGTATAAAAAAAGCAATTAAGATTTTGAAATGATAATTATTGTGGATTATCAGATTTAAATTAATGATCATATTTCAATTAATGGTCATCATAGTTTTATTTGTCATATATTCTAAAGCCACGAGACAGTGGTTTTGGGGGTAATTGAGATGAAGAATTTGTCTTACAATGATAGTATTATTGTTTATAAGGCATCCAATGCACATACTTGTCTGTGGTTTTCTAGGTGTGGGTTCATGTGCCTATGAAGAGTCCTGAAGATGAATGTGACAAACACTTGTTTGAAGATGAGGTACAGTTGTATAGTATGTACATTGTACAATCTCTATAAATTATGCTATATATTTTGTAAATAAATGTCATTATTAATTAAAAGTTTGGCATATTTTTTCATTGTGCACTTTGTGCTTTAATTGCTTCCTTGTTATTGTTTCCAGCAGTGTTTAAAACTTATGAAGAGTGCTGCTGACTTTTTCACTCAAACAAAGCACTCTAAAGACTTTTTTTAAATTTGGAATTTTTGTTATTGAATAGATACGATTAATATTTAGTAACTGGCCCCTATGTTATACAATTTAGGGAGTAATCATGCAGGTACATGTTATTTCAAACCGTCCCCACACTGCATTTATCTGATTTTGAGATTAATCCCATGATTACACCCTGAATTGTACTCCACTTGGACCGATTATGCATTACTATTACTGACTTTATGTAAGTTGACTAAATATAATTGTGACATTTGCAGGATGAAGTTGTAGTGAACAACATGTTGGAGAAAGATCCATGGCAATGGTATGATTTTTTTTCTGGTTACTGGAAATTTTGATGCCAAACTGATGAATTTTTGCTACCAACGGTACTGCAAATATTCCATTTATTAGCATGTTCTTCGCTTTGGTGAAGATCAACCAAAGATTTCTGAATTTTCTCTTAAAATATCTCCAAAACAATATTTCATTTGTCTGATGGCATCTTGTTGATTCTTCAAATAGGTTTATTAATACAATCATGTTCTTTCTATTTTGTAAAAATTCAAAAATGGGCCAGAGGCCATTTGAGTGTTTCTAGTAATCATTTTATGAACATTACATGTACCAAACATTATGGAAGACCTCCAAAAGATTCTTGTCATAGCAAGTATCTGAGATACGTGTTGATGCTTAAAATTAATTAATTTGACTCTGTAGGTGGAATGTATTTAGAACTGTCTGTGGAAACAATAGAAAGGTTGGCTTAGGTAAGTGCATGATAAGTAGTCTTTTTTGGAAATGAAGCAAAATGATCAAGTGCAAACTGTTGTAATCATGATGACATGTGTTTTATGTTGAATTATTTTAGCGTTAGAGATTTCTGCTGAGCTGCCTTCTGAGGAAGAGTTGGAAAGATGGTGTGGAGAACCAGTCAAAGCAGCAATCCTACCTACAAGTTTATTTCTTACAAACAAGAAAGGTGTGTGATTCAACACAGGGAATAAAAGATAAACTTACCTTTATTGATCATGTCTTGTGTTTTATGGTGGAATTTGGTCAGCCTAGTGGAAGGTCTGGAACTGAAAATTTAGGAAGTCTGGGACAGCTGGGAAAAATGAAAAATTCTTGAAAGATCCAATCAGTCATGAGAGTAATAAAGTGCTATTTTCTAAGAGTTCCGAGAGATTTCAGAATCCCTTACATTAGCTGAATGTGAATTTAATATTTGAAAATAGACACGACTGTGATTCATCAGAATTTTTCACAAATGTTGAATGAGTCAACTTGTCCTCACAATAGACATATTGCTGGTATCCATTTATCAGTATATATCTACAGCTGGGTGAAGAGGTAAACTTTGAGGGAGATAGCTTCTTACCTAGAAACACAATGCAATGACCATGGCCAGGGCTCAAACCTGGAGTCCATCACATTCACCATTATATCATCATACCTTTCATACAAGTTCTGAGAACTTGCATGAAGATAGAATCCATTGCCTAAGTATGTACAACTATATGTAAATTTAGCATAGTTTAGTTTAATTGTTAAGGGATGTTGTCAGAAGTAAAGAGTCGATAATTTCTTTATTGTTAGGTTATCCAGTTTTGCCGAGGGCTCACCAGGCACTTGTTAGGAAATTGTTCAGGGTGAGATATTTATTTTGTCACAAAATTAGTAAATTTAACTTGTTATCATTTTAGGTATAGTGAAAGCATTTTGTAATTGTCTGACTTAATAGTGTAAAAGTCAAGTTTTCACCTTTTTTGCAGCTGAATACTCAGTTGATCTTGACTGGTGTCAATAAGCATAAAGACAAGGTATGATTATTACTAATTACAACTATAGATGATTTGTTTTAATATCGAGTCTCAGACTCTTTCACAAGTAATATTATCCTTGAATGAATAAATTAGAAAATGTCATTTGACGTTGACTGAATTCTGTCTGGATTCTGTAAAAACGTAATGTGTCATTGACAAGGTCAGTGTCATAATTTATAAGAATATTTAATCCTTATTTTCTCCTCTGCAGGGACTGGGATTTTATTACCAATACCTTGCTCATCTTTATCAGGTACATATTTTGTTTAATTAAAGAAAAGGCTATCTAGTACATTACTTGTAGTTTTTGTATGTGGCCATAAATCTTGTTGCTCACACTTTGCATCTCACTACTAGATGTTTTTGTTACTTCACTTTCTTCTTGCAACATAGAATAACAATTTTAAGTCTTTGAAGGAGAATAGTCCAGACAGTCGAGACGTTGAGTGACATTACATGACTAAGGAGGATTTAGATAGTTTTCTTATGGTCGAACAGCAACTGTCAGAAATTTCTATTCATTCCATATTGAGCACACCTGGCACTTCCAGAGAAAACTCTTTTGATAACTTCAATATGCCCCTAAGATTCTAAAACATAACTGCAGTTATTTTTATAGTCTAACTCTGTTTCAGAAATAAATTTGCTGTTGCTATTAATAGCAATCTACATCACGAGGATACAAAAATACCCTGGGCACTACTCCCCTACCTTGTGAGTTGAATGTAAGTAGGTGACCCCCCCTATTATTCCATTCCCCTCCCCCTCCCTCTTGCACTGCATCTTGTAGTTACATAACATTGGAAATAAGAAGCGTTTTGTGAATTCTCCAGACCCAGCCAGAGTTGGACAATGTGAGTCAGTTTGCCAAAGGATATGAAGATTACCTACAGTGTCCCCTTCAGGTACATCTTGGTTTCTGGCCTGGTGAATAACCAGTAAATTTATTGATGTGCATAAATTAGCCATTCACAAGCATTTGGGTAAATCAATGAAGTTGTCCTTGTTTTAACTTGTCTTATTTTATTTTTAAGAAGCAGTCATATTGAAATTGCACTGCATGCCATGCCATGCCATGCCAGGTCATGATGTTATGTAGCACTCTGCTTGCACTACAGGCGTATGAAAGTACAAATGCTTACAAGATTGATGAAGACTTTATAAAATAAAGAATTTATGCAAGTAGTATCAGTTTAAACTAATCTACATTTCTGATATGTTTTTCTTTTTACCTTTTTCTAGCCCTTAATGGACAATCTGGAGTCTCAAACCTATGAAATATTTGAACGTGATCCTATTAAATACCGACAGTACCAAAGGGTAAGGTGCTATGTTCTTAACCTATGAATCCCTGATGTCAACATGAAAATTCTTGTTACTGGTTTCTATACAGTTGTATCTATTCTAGTTTGGAGAATTTAAAAATACATCTCTTGTTGTGCATTTTCCTAGGTACTCCATTCTCCAGACCCTACCTGCCTTGCCTTAATGAGGATATTGATAAGAAAGTAAATCCTGATCGTGCTAGAACTGAATAGTTTTATGAGTACAAGGTGGAGCAGGACAAGTCTGAAAAAGAGATTTACTGTTATGAGAATTAACTGGCCAAGATGGCTGTTATAGGGTGGCTCCAATAGGCCCATTCCTCCATATTAAAATAATTATAACCTGACTCTAAAGCTTAGGGGACAAAGCAAAAGAAAGTGCATCAAGATTGAGGCATAAATAAATAATTCCTTTTTTTTATTCCCTAAGCCTCAATGGCATTATAGAATTTAACATATCAAAACTGGCCTGTCAGAATGAAGCAATCAACTGCTTGTGAAGAATTATTTTTAATGCGTAATATTATTCTATTATGTTATTTCTTTGTAGGCTGTGCATCAAGCATTACTTGATAGAGTTCCAGAAGACAAGAAGGACTCTGTTGTGACGTAAGTGTCATAACAAGTAATTTTTGAATTTATCAGTTTTACCATAAAAAGTTAAGATTTGTTTGGTTGGCTAATTTAGTTTTCAATATAATAAGCACACAACACAGTTAGCGGTGCATCATTTACTAAATGCTCTCTTTACCTTGTCAGGGTGGTAATGGTGGTGGGTGCTGGGCGTGGTCCTCTGGTAAGAGCGTCACTGGCAGCAGGTGAAGAATCAGGTCGAAAAGTCCGGGTGTATGCAGTGGAGAAAAATCCCAATGCTGTTGTCACGTAAGGTTCTTGATCACATAATTTATGTCATATGCCAGCAAAAGTAGTATATTTGAGCAAAACTTATATTGATAACCGTAATGTTATGACCTTTTCAGACAGCCCCAACAATTCGATCCAACTGTTGTGTGAAAATGTAGGAACTATTTGGCCATCCTGTTGGAAGCCATACCTGCAAGGAAGTTCTCTTGACAGCTCTTGGGTTCACCCCTTACTCCAAGAGAGCTAGCTTGCAGGCTATCCTGTGGGAACATTTTAGATGAAATTTTGATTCAACTCAAATGTTCATCCGATGAGTTTTAAGAACCTTAAGAAACAGTCCCAGATGTTGGCACATGCGGCGTCAGTCTGCCACAAAATGTTGATGCCGTCTGATTGGCCAGAGCTATTGAGAATCAATTGTGGTAAATAAACGGTAGCCTCCATTTGGCGGATATCCGAGCATATTTTTAAAGTCAAAGGAGGCTATTGTGTTTATTATCCTTCAAATATTTTTCGCAACATGCGCAGTTTTGAAAATTGGGGACTATTTAACAATTAGACCCGTAGCCCGCAAGGGCTACTGGTCAATAGCCCATGAGGTGAAGCCGTTTTAGTATCACCCAACTAGTCGGACAGAAGAGGCAATAATAAAGTTACAAATGCAAGTTGAAGAAATATTTATTTGGGAATAAAACGAAAGAAAGCGTCACGCACGATTGCACCAATTTCGCTACTCGAGGACTATTACTCTAGTAGCGTAGCCAATTAAAATGCAGGATTTGCATTAGTCCACTATTTGGGTGATACTAATCGGATATTCCCCTGTTTTAGCTGGGGAATATTCGGTCACGTGACGCGCTTAGACCAATCGCGCGCGAGCGAAAATATTTGATGGATTATAACAGGTATTAACGTTGAAGTTCACACTCGGCATTGGTGGTGTTTGGATAACTCTTACTTCGTCTTGCTTTTTGCAATTGAACTCAGTAGGCTTTGTATGTTTAAACTCAGCAGTCCTTGCGTTTTATCAAGTTTTCCAGCCTAGTAATCTTCGCCCTGCTTTTTTGTGATTCAGACTGGAGACTTTGAGAGAAGAAGAGTGGAATGGTGACGTCACTGTTGTGTCATCGGACATGCGCGAGTGGGATGCTCCAGAACAGGTTTGAATAATTCTGAAATAATCCAAATGTCAAACATAGTAATTCTTATGAAGACATGATTGATCATCGCAGTTATACACACAACTGAAGCAGCTACGAAATTAAAGCCTGAAAAAAAAATTCAGGCTTGAACGGGATTCGAACCCATGACCTTTGCGATACCGGTGCAGTGCTCTACCAACTGAGCTATCAAGCCAACTGGGAGCTGGTCACATTGTCAGTTCGTAATATACCCGTAGACAGCTAGGATGAATATTGTAGGCAACCTATTTGTTCCCTTTAATTTGAACGTTATCTTTCTTCATTGTTTTGTTCTTCTTTGATTATTAATTCTTAGTGAAGTATTTGAAGCTGAAGTTCATTTCGATTCCACAGTTGTTGTTTATTTGTGTTTTATTTTTCATAGTGTACAGCTCATCTTGCAAGTGTTATAATAATTGAAAAAACTAAAACTTGTATTTTGTCTGTAGGCTGATATACTGGTGAGCGAGTTGCTGGGTTCTTTTGGTGATAACGAGCTTTCTCCAGAGTGTTTAGATGGAGCCCAGAGATTCCTAAAAGGTCAGCCATGTTTTGAATTTAAAACATATTATTTCTTTCCGTTAATTGACGCGGATTTGTGTCTCTTCAGAGCAATTTTCAATACACCAGTCCTTGAACATAATTGCGTTATTCTCGCATAACTTGCACTCAACTTTGCAGCATTTTTCGTTCGTTTTCCAGTGCTGGCTAACTCTCCAAACAGCACTTAACCTCTGTAAAATCCTACAAAACAACCCGTTAATGCCCCTTACCACTTTCCGTCGAAATTCACTTCACAACTGACTACGTCGTTCAAGTGAATTGACTTTGCCGAAAGCGGCTTTCTATGGCGAGTACAACTATGATTCTGCTGCTTTGGTTTTCGTTTCTGGCAATGTGTCGAGAACATTACAATAATTCAATCTGATCATTTGTTGTTGTTTTCAGATGATGGAATAAGTATTCCCTGTGAATACACATCGTTTCTGGCGCCTATTTCTGCACCCAAGTTACATTATGAAGTATCGCAGAGTAATGACAGCGGCAAAGGACCCTTGGTAACTGATTCTTTAGTTTTGTTACTCACTGAGTTTATACAAGGAGTTTACCTCATTAGCGTTCAATGAATCAAAGCTTGGATCATAATCTGGATGTAACTGGTATTCCAGGTTAGGTTATGGGTTATGTGGACTGAGAAACACAAGGAAGTTAATCAAAAGATCTGAAACTCTCTGGAGATCCTGCCTTAGAAAGTGCAATTTATTGCGGGAATCATCAGAAATGTTCGTCAAATTTCGGCAGGCCTCGGGTGTGCTTTAGCCTGCAGAACAGGCGGATTAGCGGGTTCTAGCGCGATACACGTTTCGCGCTCGTTCTCGCGCTTCGCGCGCGCGCACGTGTATCGCGCTAGAACCGCCTGTTCTGCAGGCTAGGGGTGCTTCGACCGTCTTAGAAATACCTTCGGAACGACCGGCCGAAGCTGTTGGGGGGTCATATTTCTTCACGCTCTTCGCTGTAATTTGCAATTAACCTGCTCTCAGGCTTTTTTTTAACAAAAAATAAATAAAAAAGAACGCCTGATCACAGGTTAATTTACAATCGTAGATACAGCTTTGCATTCGTTTGATGCATTTCTGCATTTGTGTTGCGTGACAGTTGCGCTTTTTTTAGCCAATCAGATCTGAGTAGCTCTTTCAAGTGATTTTTAGCTCCGAAATATTTCTTTTCCAGGTTCCTTTTGAGACACCGTACGTGGTTCGACTTCACAATGTGACAGTGATGGCCGCTCCACAGCCTTGCTTCATCTTTACACATCCGAACAGAGGTTTGTGGTTAATTTTAGTGCCTCTGTTTGTCTACTAGAAAGAGCGAACGATGTTCATTGTCGGTGATATAAACAGAATGTGTTCTGTTTTGTTTCCCTTGCAGTTGCTAGAATTGATAATTCACGAATGAAGTCTCTTGAATTTGAGGTCAAAACAAGTTGTACTTTGCACGGCTTTGCTGGATATTTTGAGGCGATACTCTACAAGGATATCATGCTAAGTAAGTTGCATTATGTGAATCTCATATTTGATTCGAAGGAGAAGCAGATTGTCGTTTTATTTCTGCTAAGCTCAGAACGTACTTCTTTCAACTCGTGGCTCAGCCAATCAGATCAAAAGCGCTGATTTCTTAGCCAATCAGGAGCAATTCGACTAATGCGATTTTCTCGCGTTTTCCATTTGTTTTCAACTCGTGGCTCAGCCAATCAGAGTTTTCCACGCGTTTTCATGGCTCAGCCAATCAGATCAACAGCGCTGATTTCTTAGCCAATCAGGAGCAATTCGACTTATGCGATTTTCTCGCGTTTTCCATTTGTTTTCAACTCGTGGCTCAGCCAATCAGAGTTTTCCACGCGTTTTCATGGCTCAGCCAATCAGATCAACAGCGCTGATTTCTTAGCCAATCAGGAGCAATTCGACTTATGCGATTTTCCCGCGTTTTCCACTGGCCGCGTGTTTTTGCTCTGAGTTCTTATTACTGGCTATTATTGGTTCATTACTTTATACGTTGTCATAGGGATGGTTATTGTTTTGCTACTTTATCAACTATATTGCTCAAATAGTTTCTTCTTTCATACTCTCGCGTTTTTCTGTTTTCCTAGGTATCAAACCAGATACTCATTCAGAAGGGATGTTCAGTTGGTTTCCATTTTTCTTTCCCATAAAGGTGCGTGAGCTTTGCTATCTTTGAAGAAGGCAATAGCAACAAAATATTGTCTACTGTCACTAACACCATTGTTTTTGGTTATTTTACAGGAACCACAATACATCACTGCGGGCTCCACAGTAGCTTGTCACTTCTGGAGAAAGTGTACGCCGAAAAAGGTTTGGTACGAGTGGTGCATGTCACGACCCGCCCCAATCCCTCTCCATAATCCTGGAGGAAGATCTTACGTCATTGGCCTTTGATCAAGAAGAGAACTGTGTGGTGTTTTCCTGTTTGTGTTCAATTTTCAGTGTAGTAAAAAGACTTTCAATGCGATGAATTGTCTCACTTGATGAGTATTTCTTTGATTTCTATGAAGAGGGGTCTGGAGCAGTGTCTTGTTGTAATGGGAAGTTTACTAAATGTTGACAGCTTGCATTACATGTTGATGCAGTTTGTATTATTGCTATATCTCGATAAAAACGAAGAACGTTTAGGAAGCAAGTAACTGACATTTCTGGCGTTGGAGCTGATACGACAAGCGTATTGCTGTTATGAAATGGCTTCTGTTTTGGCCTTAAGTCAGAATACAAAAGCAAAAACCGACACAACGTAGAATGATTTTTTGAAGGTGTACTTAAGTCAGACTTGCCACTCCGACAGACTTGTCACAAAATCTTTCCTCAGTCCTGCTTTGCGTGACGTTGAAATTGTCTCAGGAGGCTACTATTTTCCAACGTATGTAGTGGCTGATAAACCTTTCTCGTCATTGCTTGTTTCACAAGAAAACCCATCAGAAGTCAAACTATATTTCTATCTTGACGACTTATCAATTAATAAGAAAAGTTTTTTTTTTTCAAAATGAGATTGGAAGTGTTATTGCTCTAAAGCGACAAAATGGCGATCTCTAGCTGAGTTATTCATTCTCGATTCCTTCACTGAATTGAATTCAGTTCAGTTTATATTGGAGTAATTTCGCGAGATCGATAAAGGATGTTATCATGTGCTCCTATCTTCAATCAATGTTGCTTTAACCTCGTTAGTTTTTTATATCAATTGCTGAGCTCGATCTAGACAATGAGATTAATCTTTCTTTTGCTTAAAGTATTTTTTCTTCCTTCAGAAAAAAGCCGTAATTCTTGTGACATCTGTTTGTAAAGAGAAAAAAATAAGAATTTATGACTTATTCTTTATTTATACGATGAAATTGTGTGATAGAACTATGAACATAGAGGCTGGTCGCCAAAACTCATCCAATGTACTAGTAAGGGAACCCGTCCACACTACGCCGGGGAAATTTGAAAACGCATCTTTATTTCTACTGACGGTTAGGCCTACCGTCCACTCTAATCCGTTACGAAAACGGAGGTTTTTGAAAACGCTCTTTAAACTGGAGGACTTTGAAAACGCGGGCTTTTCGTTTTTATGTGGACGGAAAACACTTTGAAAACGGAGCTAAACGAGGCCATCTCGATGATCATGTGATTCCCTGCCCGAGGTTTCCTCCACCAAAAATCCAAAATGACCGGTGATTGTTGCGTTTTCAAATTTCTCCGGCGTAGTGTGCACGGAAAACGATGCATTTTCAGAGTGAAACCTCCGTAGACGGAGCCTGAATATCGTGAAATTACCGAGCAGCTGCTGAGAAAAACGTAAACACACTTCGGTGTCTCACGTCAACTGCCATTTGGTGTGTAATCCATCAGTCACGTTTTGATGCCAGCAGCACTCGAAAAGCAAAATTATTAAAGTCACGTTTGAAGTCTTGAATAACGCAAATGATATTGAATCACGACGCTTTAATGGATTAAATGACGTTCACGAAAGGAAAATATTGAAATTGTAGTTTGTTTTAAGAGATCATTAAATTCGAATTACATTAGATGCAGTGATTTCTGCTCATAACAACAATTGATGTCACGAAACGAGATCACGAATGACAGAACGAGAGGATTAACGAAGCGTTTTCTTGGTCGGGTGTTGTCAAACTTTGGAAACTTGTCTTTCTTTTTAAACAGAATTTATTACAGAATTGCCACCGAGCTATTGTCCAACTCCATACTATGAATTCGACGCCATAATGTGTTGCTAAAGTCCACTCTCAAGCCTGACATGACAATGGCTTGGTGAATATTAGGCTCATAACGTCCGCCGTGGAACGGGCTCGTTCTCTTTTTCTGTGTGGCTGTAATCGGGGTGTTTTTAAGCTTTCAGCAACTGAATCACGCATCACGTTCACTAAACAGATAAATTAAATAGTTCGATTCCCCTACAAGGAAAAGATATACAGAACTGGCGCTCAAATTTGGCTTTAAGTGCAAATTTTTAATACTTTCAGCGGCTTTGAAAGGCAAAATTCTCTGTGCTCATTAGCTTTATATTTATCAAAAGACCTGAGTCACCGGGCTTGAGTCTCAAGGTAGAGTTTTGAAGCTGGAATATTTAACACTCAGTCTGGATAGATCCGACAGTATACGCCATGATGAAAACTTGGACTTAATTGGTAGAAATTAAGCAAAAAAATAGTAATAAACAGGGTTATTACCGTATTTGAAACGTTGCGCTTGAAATGAAAGACGTCTCGTATATTTTGCACAGAAAATAGATGATGGACTATAGATAAAAGGTAGTATTCCCCTGGTTCCCACTGTGCGGTACGTGACTTATTTCAGTGAACGTAAAAATAAAACAAACAGTCGGACACTGCGAAACTCAGTTTTGTTGTTGTTTTATTACAAAATGAATTATTAAAATATTTTGACAACTTTGTGCTTTGTTGTGGCTCGTTTATGCGTTTGCTGCTCTCAAATTTTATTGTTTTATCTTGCAAAGAAACGGGACTGTAAATATACTTTTGGTATCACTTTGGCAGGTGCATTCCGGGCAAAATTTTGTTTGATGGAGTTTTTACTTTTAATTGTTGGAGAAAATATAATAGAGGATTGCTTTGAATGTGTGAATGGCTGAAAATCAACCGGTCTTTGTTTTTGCGTCGTTAGCATGTTTTAAAAGATATGAAAAAAACAATTTTGCGTTAAAGTTTTCCACTTGTGAATATTCATTTGCCATTCGGAAGCCTTTAATATGTTTTTCAAACTTGAGTCAAGATCTTTTCTGTTTATTTTACGTAAGTATTCCCGATAAGATTTATTTTTAACGAGCTTACGAAAGATACTCGGAGTAGATCAAAATCAAATCTGCAATCGAGTTTTTTCAGATTTTTTTGATAAGTTGAACCTCATTAACGGCAAGTTGTAAACAGTGAAAAGTTATCCTCCATAGAAACAAAGACAAGAAGGTGCCAATAGTCTGATTCATAGCACACTGGGATTATTTGAGCAATTCAATTGTTTTATACGTTCTGAATGCTTTAGCCATTTCAACGCGTTATTGTGTGGTTCACTTTTCTTTGAGCGAAAGGGATACGCGAAAATACAAAGAGATGGATGTTTTTGTAATTTTTTTATTTATTTAACATTTGCCGCTGGTTAAAGTTCGTGATCAACGCTCGAAAGCCGACATACAAAAACACGTTCTCTCATCCGGCAGCCGGCGTTACGGCTCAGAGAGCACTTGTGTATTGAACGTGGGGTTTTAAATTCACGACTCACGTACAACACATCAGTTGATTCAAGTCACAGAGCGACACCGGCTGCATCTCGTTACGATGTTCAGCGACTCTCAAGACTCAGTTGTACCTGTTACCGAAGTCGTCGTCAGCGCGATTTTTTTATGTCTCATCAACATTGGAATAATCGTTGGCAATCTTCTGGTGTTGATTATCGTTTGGCGCACGTCGAAACTACACGAGCCCAATTATTTCTTCCTCTGTAGCCTCAGTGTTGCGGACCTGCTTGTGGGTTTAATTTACTGCCCGTTGCTGATTGTCAGTGTGGTAAAACAGTCCTGGGTGTTTGGGAATTTAATGTGCCATGTACATGCCGTGACTGTGAGCATATCATTGAATGCCTCCCTGATGAATCTTTGCGCGATTTCAGTGGACAGATATTATTTCATCACGAGACCTTTACGCTACAGAGACATCGTCACTCGTCGTAGAACTGTTTTCAGTATTGCGTTTGTGTGGGTTCATTCTGTTTTCTGGGCGATCGCGCCTTTATTTGGTTGGGGAGAGTACACTTACGAAGCCAGCACGGCCACATGCAAGCCGAATTGGAACGGGGAGGGACTCGTTGATAAATCATACGCACTTTGTTTAGCAGTTATTTGTTTCCTAGTTCCCGTTCTGGTAATGATTCTTGCATACGCAATGATCTACAAAACCGCTAGGAAACAGCTAAGGAACATTCAAATCCCAGGAGGTGTAACCAACAAACAATCCACAGAGAGAAATAAAGCTTCAAGAACCGTTCTCGTGATTATCGGGGTGTTTTTTCTTTGTTGGTCCGTTTATACCGCGGTTTCGTTGTGGAAACTTTTTGCTTCGTTAAGCGACCTCCCGCCTCGCCTAGTTCGTGTTGGACTTTACCTGGCTGTTTCAAACAGTTGCGTTAACTTTTACATCTACGCCATACGAGATAAAGTTTTCAGGAAAGGACTCAAGCGTCTGTTTGTGTTGTGTCAAAGTTTACGCGAAGAAGGGACTCGTTCGAATTTGAATCCCCCCGCGAAACCGAACCCAGGTCAGTCGCTCGACCATGATTTTCCCACGGCGGGCTCTCGACAGATTTTGGCACTTCAAACGACTGTTTGACAAGGCTCTTTCTCTGTGGGTTAAAAGATATTTTACTCATCATAATTCTGTGGGGGAGAAGTGACTGAGGCAGAACAAGAGACAGGAAGAAACGTCAAACAAGTCAAGTGCCAGACTTGAGCTGTCTTCTGCCGACAGGAAATTACGTCATTCTAAATTTCAGGCGCGCTTCTCCCTCTTCTTTTCTGCGTGTGACTCGTTTGTTGTTGGAGGCACGGATGAGGACTGCACTGAACATGTTCACTTGTGAAGACATAGGGGGATATAGAAGATTAACGTGATATGAACCGAGGAATGATGAATCCTGATTTTTATGATTTCTGAATTTTCTGTGGTGGCGATTTTTTTCGCCAGTCGCACTCGCTAATTTGTGATAGAGAAGAAGAACTACAGCTATCTCGAACGAAAAATGAGTAAGAAAAATGGTCGTAAAGGCGGGAGTTATTTATCGCCTGTAGTAAGCAAGAGAGTTTTATCTAGATCAACTCCCGTTGTTGTAGACTATTGCACAGAAAATTATCCAAGAGAAATTGCGCAGAAATATTAACCCTATTTGTGATATTGCCATTTACAAAAATCTATTCAGTACAAACACACAGCTTTTGATGACGTCCTTTACTTGTTCTTACAAAACGTTTTTCAGAGGTAAGAAGGTGCTCTGAAATTTTAAGTTTTTAGTCGGTGTTATAAATAGTACTTAAGCTTCTTCCTTCAGTGATATAAAGTCGTTCGCAAATTAGAAAGTACATCGAAGTATAAATAACCTACAAAGAGGTAACTAGGCTATTATTAGGACAGGTTAATTCTGCTTACCATGTCAATCAAATAATTCATCGACAATGTGACACTGATCCTAACACCAAATTCTCATATGTAACATTACAAGAAATGTATATCCACTG
The DNA here is from genome assembly GCF_042242905.1 of Orbicella faveolata. NCBI lineage: Eukaryota > Metazoa > Cnidaria > Anthozoa > Scleractinia > Merulinidae > Orbicella > Orbicella faveolata. Next base: position 22,555,023 of record NW_028301558.1, read on the forward strand.
GTGAGGTGAATTGATTTTTAGATCTAGGGGCCTATGTTAAATAGTAATAAAATTCTGTTTTATCGCATTAATTTGTGTCAATTTTGTCCATGTTATAGATAACAATGTATTCGACGTTGTTCGTTTTAAAAATAAAAATCTTACTTGACTGGAATTCAAGAATTCCTACACTAGTAGAAAATAAATCTAAGTAAATAGGTTGCAGCCGCAAATTTCAAAACACGCCTGTCCATTACATGAAATAGCTCGTCTTTATACTGAACTTGTCGCTAAATTCAATCTTGTTCCCATTCTTTTCAATCACCTCAGTAATCGCTGACCGAGAAACGTGAAAACTCTGGGTTCCAAACTAAGGGATTTAAATTATTGAAAAGCTTTCCCATTGTTAAAAGTAAACTCCTACAAATTAAATTCTCGTTTGAGGCGTTACCACACCCCGCATGCATCACAATTTATTAAAACTTTAATTAAAGCAAAATGTACTCGTTTACGAACGTGGAACATTGCTATAAAAATTAGCCACAGCTGTTTCTTGTCTCTTTCCTTTAGTTTTAAACCTTCCTTGTACAGCTTGTTTCAGTTTCTAACCAAAAGTAAATCAATAATTCATCAAGCATCAGTTTTGAAGCGCGGGGGATTATGTTGTATTATCTCGCACCAAGCAGTTCGATTTTGTACAAAATGTTGCATCCCTTAAAGTTTAAATTGTCTTTTACTCTAGCTAACCTTCATGGACTGAGACATTTCCTTAATTTATCAGGCCAACATACATAAAGGAAGTCGACTTGTGTTGGAAAATTAATTTTATTGCTAAAGTAATAAAGCATTGAAGATAATTGGCATTTGTAGAGTTTTGGCAAAGTGTCTTCAATTATTCAGTCGGAAGATCGTGCGCTGGAAAATTAACCGAATCCATATGAGAATATTGTTTTAAGGATAAAATAAGACGTAGTCTTGAGGGGAATTTGCTAAAACAAAGAAACAAAGCGAGATTATGATAATTGTCAGAAATACACCGCAAAGCCAGTCTCTCTGATTCTATCTTCTCTGTCTATGGCAGTAAAACCAATCCTGAATCTTAAACTGAGTCAGAATTCAGTTCATCCAACTCAAAACGTTGATCGTTGGAGCTAAGAATCCACATTTTTCGGCTAAGAATCGCGGGACATATATAAACTTTATTTTTAATTAAAAACATGGATAATTTGATTGACCGGAAAAGGGACTATCGCCAGAATATTTTTCCACTGCAGAACAGTTTATCATTAAAATTCTCCTTCATTTCAGCTTGGGTTGTGTAAAAATATCGTAACGTAGAACGGCGCAAAATCTCATTGATAAACGATTTGACGTAGAAATTCTCTGGTTAAAAATGGTGAAATCGTTTCAGAGATTTAGAAAACACATGTTTTTCTGCGCTACGGATATATCTTTACGTATGATAAGCACACGTACGTGCGTCTTGTTGATAAATGTTGTGTTGTCTTGATAGCAAGTGGTTCGAGATCAATGAAAATGTTGCTATTGATAAAGACTCAAGATATCCCTTGCGATAAAATTTAGGGCTTACATTTTCTTTGACGAGTGAAGTGAAAAAGCTCGTTTCAGATATGACATGTATAACATTGAGTACGAATAAAACTGCGATGTGTTTTTCGATGGTATCATAATGTCAGGCTTCTTGTCGTATTCAGTCTAGCTAGGTTTAAAACTACATTAAAATTCGTTCAAATCTTTTAAAAAGCACAAAATCGTGGTGAAACGTATGCAGTTGAGTCTGTAAAAACCTGACGATCTTTTTTTTACAATAAATCAGATTAAATAAAGGAGAAAGTTCCAAAGAGTGTTTAATAAAACATTATTTGCCGCGTCGCCTGTAAAGCTGTGGGTCGAGTCCTATGTAGACTGTTACGAAGAATCACGCCACTATTTGGCGGGAACATCTGGCGGGAAACGTATCCTAAGCGGTTTCTGAGACTCGTTCTTGAGATGTAACAGGAATTTGGTCAAAGTCGTCTGAACTTCTCTTCTCCTTATCCAGATTGTAGAAATAACTAAAGTTTGACACAATCACTGGAACAGGCAGGGCCAGGGTGAGCACTCCTGCGACTGCGCACAATGAACCAATCACCTTTCCCCATGGCGTAGTGGGCGCCTTGTCTCCGTATCCAACCTAATAAGCGCGTAATAACAAATGTTTCAATTTTCTGGTCATTTAATTTTGACAAAAAATGGAACATTCCGGAATCTACTTTCTACTCGTTGTGGTAAAATTTATAGGATAAGAATAGTTCTTTCACATCCGAAAATGAAAGACAGTAGTTGCTTGCGTTGTAAAAACGGAAAAATTTGCAAATTATCAATTTTTCTGAATAAAGACAATTATCTTTCAAAAGGATTACGTTAAATTAGACATTGCTTTGCCTCTTTATCTACGGTCGATGTATTTCCTGCGCAACCTAGATATGACTGATATTTTTCAGATAGGACTCATGTTTTTTCTCAAATTTCCCTTACTAGTAATGTAGCTCATATGAGCAGCTGATTCATAAGGGCAACGTTTTGTTTTGTGAAACGTAATTTTGGGCATAGCTTTCAATATAATTTTTCATAAGCAATGTTGAGTACTTTATTTTAATTTAATCATCTTGTTAGTATATTTTTTTTTTGTGGAAATAAAATTTCCTCTTACGACAGAAACAGAAATTGGCCGGAGACTATTATTCAAGAGCCGAGGACAAGATTTTTCACAAGAGAAGTTGAATTTTTCGTTTTGACTTGAAAACTCCACGAAAGACGCCTGAATTTAAATAGTTCGTGAACGCCAGCCATGATTTACCTTTGAACTATTAGACTGACTGATTAAAAAATATATTCGCATTCACTTATGTTCATATACTAAATGTTGATTTTCAAGCTTGTTCTACTTGGCGCCAGATAATCTCGGCGTGAGAAGTTAAAATGGAGAAATATGAGCAGAAATCGATACGAAGCAGGACTTATGATTCAAAACACAAGCCATTTTACTACAGCATTCGCTCTTGTTTATTGAAAGCTATATGTTTTCGCAGCGATTTGTGATTTTGCCTTCGTTCGCGTAGAATAAAATTAATCAATGGATTGGTATTCGCTTTCGGAACCAGCAGGAAAAATAATAAGTGTTCTCGTCACCTTCGAAAATGAAATGCTAAATGTTATGAATTGGGAAATTAGACGTGCTTAATGAGAGATGGAAAATACGCAATCAGTAAAATGGCTTGCATTGCGCGTGAATGATGAATGCTACCTTGCTTTTTGAACTTTAGTTATCAAATGCGTATTTTTGTTTTCACTTTTAATAGAGGCGTTTCATGTTTCCATGACTAGAATTTGCAAAATGTATGTTGTATTATTCTTCTCTGTGTTTATTAGCTTTTTATATTCAAAGTGTACACCGACGGACAATATGCAAATTCGTTTTTCTTTTCATAAATTGAAGTGAATGACCTTCAACCGCATATTGTGGTATCGACAAGTGTCGTCCTTTTCACACATGCTAGTTGCTCCCCTGACGTAATAAAAGTTGGAGTATAACTCGAAAGCAATCAATTTTCAATCTACACATTGTTGTGACTGGACGCCAGTCGTGGATTTTTCTATTTCATTAGGCCGTACATACAAAGGCGCTTTTTTCGCACAATTATCAGAGAAATATAATCAATGAATACAAGAAGAGGAAAATATTTAGAACTCCTAAAAACTTACCGTTGTCATAGTAACCACAGACCACCAAAATGCTTCAGGGATGCTGCCAAAATTAGCACTCTCTGCGTAGTAAACTCCGCTTGAAAAGATTATAACTCCCATGAGTAGGAAAAAAGACAATAGAAGTAATTCACGGAGACTTGCCTTCAATGTCATGCCGAGAATCTTTAATCCTCGGTAATGCCTGGACAGTTTGAAGATTCGAAACACGCGAACCAGCCGTAATATGCGAAAGAAAGCGACATAAGAAGTATTGCTAGTTTCACTGCTCCCGCCAGCTGACAATCCCAGAATAATGTAATATGGCAATATAGCGATCAAGTCAATAATGTTTAGAAACGATCGAACGAACTTTAACTTCTGTGGAGCCGCCAGCAAACGAGCAACATATTCAAAAGTGAACCAGGCTACACAGAAAATTTCTAAGCCGTAAAGTGCAGAAATCTTGTCATTGCGACTTTCACGGAAGCGCGGCAGAGTCTCAATGCAAAATATTACTATGGACAATAAAATTACCAACACGGACCAAATGGCCACTATTTGCGCTGGTAAGGACGAATGAGGCAACTCCATAACTTGCCATATTTTTCTTTGGATGGGGTTCTCTGGTAGCGGGCCTGAATCTTGATCAACCACGTTCATTTCCATCGTCTTAAAACGTTCAATAACATCCTCTCCCAACTGAAAAAATTGAATTTCGTCGAAGAAGGTCTTGCGGTCAATCTCTACAGGCCTGAGCAGCTTTCCGCGTGATTGATAAAAATATAAGATGGCATCGAACGCCACGCGATTTCTGTCGAAGAAAAATTCCCTTTTCTTCGAATCATAGTATTTTTCGCGCTTTTTAGGCGAGCCCAACAGGGAATTGGGGAAGCGCGACAATGTCGATTCCAAGGTTTCAAAAATCATTCCACTGACGTTGATTTTGACCCGTACTCCACCTCTTTTCGTCGATCTTGCAAGAAGCGGATATACGGATATTTTATCCGGACGTAAATATTTCGCGGCTTGTTCGAAAGCGCCTGTACCGAGATCGCTGTTAAAACGGCCTCGAGGAGATCTTCCTTCAGGCGAGTATCTTCCCCGTGAAGTCGAAGACGTGCAAGAGCGGCCGTCGATTGAATGATGTCGATATCTGCGGCCGCCTTCTCCTCCTTCAAGCCCCTCTGCGTTTAATCCTTGGGCACCCGAAATAAGAACAGCTTCCATCGTTTTACTTTTTTTACTTCACGGGCAAAACAAAGTTTTCAATCGTTAAATAGTTTTCGTTTTTTCCGTGCAGTTTTTCCCGGCGAGGAAGAGCTCAGAATCAAAGATGACTTCTTGAACGCTAATTTCTGTTTTGCTAAGAAAACCGCACAGATGGCGCGAAAGATGGTTTTCCATAAATGCTCGCTTTACGTCCAACGAGGTAATTACACAAATCCCCCAAATCAATTGAATTCTCAGCGACTGGGTAGCCCACCGTAAAAAGAATATTATTTGCCTAAGAAATAGGCGCCCATTTGCCCTTTGAGGCGCTACCAACATTACAATATAATGGAAATTCGCGGGAGTTTATGCCAATATCATGGGCCTAGTCACGTGATCCGATGATTGCCTTCCTTTTTAACACAGCTTGTTGATTCACCTGTCCTTGGCGCGGATTCGTCGACTCCTTTTCACTTGCAGCGGGATGAAACTGTTCATCTCTTTCAAGGCCGAGGTGGGAAAAAAGTGATCGGCCTACTGAAATAGCATGTTTTCCGTCGATTTTGTTTACGTTATCAAAATGTCGTCGATTCCGGATATTTTAAGTTTCCTGTTACGAAAATGAACTTTTGGGCGATCGATCTTTTTGACGGCATGGGCTTTGTTTGAAAATGAATATTTTATGCTGAGGGATTATTTATCTCTTTAGCGAAAACCTTAAAGAAAGCTTTTTATGGCAACGATTTAAGTTGCGATGTAGCTTGCCACAATAGTATGTCCACGACAATGATCTTTTACTGAAACATGGAAAAAACACAAAATAATACAATCGCGACTGTCTAAGTTATGTTTGTGGGATTCAGATCCAGTCGTTCGATTTTCCGTTTTTTGAGAGTTGAGTCAACAGATACTGTCACGTCTGTTTTGTTTCGCTGGTTCTCTTTATTAATTCTGAAACGCGGTTGTTGACTCTTCAGATACAAAAACAGAGCCAGAGGCAATATTTTTACCATTTCCTTTGATTATATTGATTGATCTCATTTTCAAGTTCTGCAGTAACTTTTTGCCATTGGCACGAGAAACAAATCCAGCAAATAAATTACAATCGTCTTTGAAACAACGATTTATAATTAGCTTTCATATTACCAGGTTGGCCAGAATTCAGCTCATGAAAAATGATCAAAGAAAATTGCAGTCCTTATAGATATACATGTGTAACTTTAATTTGTGCACAAATGACGCTAGGAAATAAAAATTTAAACGAGTCTTCTTTCGTGAACTGATATCAATATTCTGATGCCATATGAATTGCAAAATCAGTCGGGAAAAATTGTCACCTTGGGAATCATCGAATCCAAAGTTAATTAGAAGGACAGTGAGTGTTTTTCTTATGTTTCAGGGAATACATGTAATACTAAAGAAGTTCTTACCTATGATATTAGGAATTAGAGCTGGCAATGGGTTTAGAACAGCGCTTAATTCAATTAGTTAAAAAGTTCCTGGCTTTGAATGTACATAGATTGCGGTTCTACAAGACGAATGTCACTGGCAGGTTTCTATCTCCATGGCAACTGGTCATGTCAGCTGAAGATAAGCGTCTTTGTTATTAAGTCAAGGCAGGAGCCATAATCGGGGACGGAGACTGTAAGCGCGCGCCATTTCTAGTATTGGGGCCGTCCCTATGATATGGGACAACAATTCTATTTTTAGAACAAATTGCGCCATCGCCTGCGGCACACGCGCGTACATGCTACGCGAGGATTTTTGCGGATGTAGCGCGGGGAAATGGCGTCCGAAATTCCCGAAATGTTTGATGCTTTTAGCCTACAACTCAATACTTTCATGTCTGTTGGAATTTTGCTTCAGTGTTTTCGTCGTAAGCTGCTCCAGTTTGAGTGAGGTAAGACAGTGTCTAATTTAGTTATGTGCCGCTTTATATCACTGACCAAGTTGTGCTCCGCAGCTTCTTTTACAAGGGCTCCACATTACTCCACTCTAAGTTTCACATATGTTGAAGATTAACAGTTTCTCCAAAACACAGCAAAACACTAGATGGATATATTTGGATATAGCAGCGTTTCAGGACTTCAAAGTTTCCCTCCTCTTGCCACACGCTTGCAAGGATTTTACCAGAGTCTATCTCGACCGAACAGTAAAAAAAAAAAATAATTGCAAGTTTGAGTTTCACCTGAATTGTAAGCAACGCTTGATGTTTTATCAAGGCCCAATAAGCGACAATAAAGTTTATGTCTGTAGAGGCTGCTCAGTTTTGTTTTGTAAAAATCCAATAAATTGACTGTTGTCGATGAAGAAGAGCGCCCGCCGATGGGTGTTTTGCACAGTCAGTAAAACATGACAAATTGGACTTCCCCATTTTCGAGTGAAAACGTACATCGAACTCATGTATCTCTAGGTTTTAAATATGTTTAAGGTTGATAAATGTTTGAGACATATTAAAAGCTTAGCTGAAAATATGTGAACACAGCAGAAATATAGTATTATAAATGGTTTGAACCCAGGAGTATCAGTAGTTCGTATAGTGTGATCGTCCGGGTGAGGGTAGTTCTGAAAAGAACTGTCGTTGGTGACTGACGTTTCGACAACCTGAGCGGAAGTCATCTTCAGAGTCGAGTGAATAGTTTTGTCAGTCGATGATGTTATAAGTCTGGTCCGTTGAACATGAGTGGTCAGTTTAGCCATGATGGTATTGGCTGAAAGACTCGTGTAAAGTTTGTCATCGGTCATTGGTGGGTTTCGACCCGTCTATTGTTAGTCAAATTGGTCGGCTTTCTTTCGGCTTTCTTTCGGCTTTCTTTAATCAACGTCAATAGTCACGGTACTCGAATAAAGATTTCGATTTTTTTGGTTGAGTTATCAAAACTCCTTGTCTATTTTATTTTCGCAGTGTAAAATTTCACTATGTTAAAGCAACACTCATGATGTTAGTAGCCTTTTGGCGTTGGTGAAAATTGTTGCAGCATCTCGGCACAAAAGACAGCGAAAGAAATCTTTGTCAAGATTTGTTGACAATTGAAAACACCGGCTCGGACTTGAAAGTGCACGCGCTGCACTATGCAAAATGAGCCACTTGTACGCGTCAGACTTTCCTTTCAAAAACTTTTGCAAACTCGCCAAACAAACAGAAACAATAAGAAACTATCAAAACAGGGTTTGGTTATGATTAAGCATTGCTTAGGAAACTCACAAATTAACTCGATACCAGAGTAAAGAGTTTTCTTACATAACTTTTCTTTATAAAACAAGCGCAAAAGCTTACGCGTACAACTAGCGCGAGCATTCATTCACGGCGCGAAATCGAAGTCATGTTTTCGACCCTGAAAAACTCACCTTTTCCATTAGTTCAGAGCATAAAACTACATATAAGAGCCCTGGTTCTTATTCCCTGCCTTATTCCCTGCCATCGCTGTGAAAAATCTGCAAGAGAATCTCGCAACTCTCACCATTTGATCACGCAACGTGACAACATCCACGCGAGAGCCCCCGACATGTGCGTGGATCCGCGCGGATATATGACGTCAGGATGGCGCAATTTGTTCTAAAAATAGAAAAATTGTCCCATATCATAGGTGCGCTCGGATCCCAAGACTTACGGTCTCCGTCCCCGATTATGGCTCCTGTCGTAACGGAACTAATCTTATAGTGAACTAATCTTATAATGAGCGCAGAATACATCGCCTGAAGGTAAGTTACCAACAACAAAAGCAACAACAACAACAACAACAATCTTTATTTTCGTTTTTCAACATATCGTTACAATTGGCCTGGCCCGCGGCCAGTCTAACATAATCTAATTACAAACGTGCTTTTTTATAAATACATTGCAATCGGAAAATCGACAAAAGGTGGGTTTGATCATGAATAACCGTCGTTTGATACTCGCAAAACAGTCTTTTTCCCCTCCCATTGTTGAAATCAATCTACGTAAACAAGTGTTAAATGTCAAGGACGCCTACGAACTTCCTTTTAAAGTCACCGTCGACAACAAGTTGAGAAGCTTTCAGTTTAATATTATACATAACATCATACCAATCAGTCTCTCTAAGAAACACCGCAATGCGAGCACTGACTCTTCCAAAAAGAAACACTTGTTCATGTCTCTGGAGTGCCCTGTAGTTGAACCCTTTTGGGGAGACGTTATAACGTGGTGGAATACCAAACGTTCAGACAATATTAACCCCTATTACTCTGAAATCCTTTAAGGCTACAAACCTGAATCTAAAAGATTTTACGCGTTAAACCATAATCTTCTTATTGCTAAATATCATGTATTTCTTACAAGAAATCAGTCAGAGTCTCCGAGCCTAATGATCTTTCTTGCCTTACTGGAAAATAAAATCAGATGTGAAAAAAAAAAAAAAAAAATCAGATGTGAAAGACAAATGGGCAGTAAAAACTCAAACTGCAGAAAATACGAAGCTAAGTGGACCACTCTCTACATTTGCGATGCGTAAAGTTTTTTTTCCTTTTCTACCTTCCTTGTACACATATATTGCCAATCCTATTTCCATGTTCCAATAATGAAAGCTAAGGTGTCATATTTCTTTATTTTTTTCTCTCTCTATATTTTTTTGTTTTCGTGTAGTGTATCTTTAAAGCTTCTGCGATATAAATGTAATTCTGAAATTAGCGTTAGTTTTTTGTGTTAGTAGTGAGCGTGCACGTTACTTTTTATAAATTATTTATTGGTGTGAAAAAAAAAAAAGAATTGTAGACAGTGTACTATTGAGTATTGTATTAGCATTATTGTCATGGTGCATGCACATTTAATAGCCTTCCAACGAACATAAAGATTTTGCCACCTAAGGAACGTTTCAAGGCTATCTCCGATTTTTTTTTCTTAGGTTATTTTTTAGAACATTTTCAATTCGATATCCAATTTTTATGAGAACGCTATTACCTTTTTAAGCTTTTTAATTTTTTAAACATTTCAGCGTATCTTTAAAGTAGTTAGTTTTTTATAGATATATATTATTTATACATGCTCTTTTTATTTTACGTTATACAGGGCCCCCGTTGATACCAGTCCTGCGACTGAAGGGGTCACCCTGTTTAAATATCGATTATTATTATTATTATTATTATTATTATTATTATTTTGTACGTAGAAGTTTAAATTTTTTTTAAATTCAAAAAAAAATTAAAAAACAAATGAATAACCACACAGATTTCAAAAACTGAATAAAAAAAATTTTTTCATTCACACGAATAACAACCGACAGCCAACCATCATCCCTTCCTCCAAAAACTACACCTGACATTTACTCCCAAGACATATAGAAAGGAATGCTAGCTAGGGGCAGGCTCTTGACGAGAAAATTTAAAACAAATGGAGAAAGGGAGCGAGGTTTACTCCTTCTCACACCTTCCCCAGCGGTGAACGTGATCGCAAGGTAACAATACCGGCTACGCGTGTACTTTGAAAACTTTACGGGGAGACACTATTGTGGCGCTTAGAGGAAGGACCCTATGCTAAAGTACTTTATTTCTCCTTACTGAGTGTTTCCATTTCACCTCAGACGTAATCTACCAAGGAATTTCTAATGCAAGAGGATAACCGAGTCCCTAAATAACTACTAATTTCGACATTTCTAGTAGCCGGTAGATTATTCCTTAAACATTTCCCTTACCTTCGAAATAGACAGTGAAAGTCTCACTTAATGTTTAATTTAATGTACCGAGGTTATCTTTCTCTGTCTCCAACAAGACGAAAATATATGGCAGGTGGCACAAGGGGAACGTAAAACGTGTGCACCTTTCGCGGACCTATTTTGACTCTCCGAGTATAAGTAGAAGGCACGAGTAGTTATTGCAGACCTAATTAGAGTGATCGCGGGCTACCACTGTACGTACAACGTTCAATGTCGTCCAAATGCAATTCTTTAGTTCAACCAAAAATCTAGTCAGTAAGGAGTTGTCTCATCTGTTAACCGTAAATACTGTTTTGTTAGCTTTGATGGGTCCGTTCAGGAGCACATTACAACCTCCCCCCCTGTGTCTCACTTCATCCCACCCCTGTCTTTCTCCTGGGAAGAAGAGAGATCCTGTAACAAGGTTGAACATATTACAAGATCAAAGAGCACAAGATAGCGTGATCCGCGAAAACGAGTGGCGAAGGCGCGAGTGGCCTGGGGGTAAATCAGGCTCCTCGCGCGCTTTACCTGAACTAAACCGCCACCCACACAGGCTAAATAAAAGGTGGCTCTGGATAGAAACATATCATTTGGTTGGCCAGATTCATGGGCGAAGATTTTCACTGTTTTAACGCTGACTTCCTTTCCGGATGTATCGCTCGTTGATCTCTGGTGAAAACCTTTGTCTGTAGGTGTCGTTATCGAATCGTTTTGGTTAGAGATCAACCAGTGAATAACATCTGGTAGGAAAGCTGCGTTAATTTAGTGAAAGTCGTAGTCCAAGAATCTGGTCTCTCCTGAACTTCCAGAACTCATCGTGCCAAGGCCCTACCGGCTAAGAAGGACATATAATAATGAAGCAAGGCTGATAACTACGAAGACAACTTAACGCGATAACGACATGATAGAGTCCAAACTGAAAACTAAGAATTACAACCGTGGACAGCTGTTTCGACCTTGTTGAGTCTCGCCAGCAGGGTGTAGCAGCAAAAAATAGAGCAATCAGCTTGAGCGCCAATTGTCTACTTAATGCACAAGGTAATGACCTCAGATGAAACTCAATCCAAATGTTTGCGGATTGGTCAATGTCACATGCAAAACGTATGGCCGTGAACAAATTTCGTTTGCGTTCCCTTGCATTATTTGTAAAAGAAGGACAGCTGGGTCTGGGAACGAGAATGATTACACGCCATGGTATTCTACTAATTATGAAGTGCAAGTCAGCAAAGGAATTAAACGAAGAACCTTGATAATTAGAACCTATTACACTCATCTTTAATCTTCTAAGCCTCGTTTCACGCAAAAAATTGCAAGTCTAGATTCTTGTTATATCGGATAGACGATAATACACTCGGGCAAACAAACACTGTTTTTGAAGGATGATTCAGCGATCCTTTCGGTGTGTAAAATGAGTGCTTGCGCGACTCACTTACAAGCTCTCGGAGAATAGTAACACCAACTAGCAATGAAGATATGGCTAACCCTGCTACTAATCGGAACCCTCAGGCTTTTCATATGGCCCTGTGGACTCTGGCGTCGGGAACCGTGGGGGTCCTGGGCTATGTCATATTACAGACAACACAAAAATTCAAGGCTTCTTACGGATGGCCTTCTTTTGAAGCGAAAACATACAGACTTGTATCACAAAGGAGGGAACGATATAAAAAACCAGGCACGCAATTCGTGCATGTGTTTCGCTGCGAGATCACTCTCTATAGTCTATATACATCTATTCATAATTCCGCTAGGATAATTTTTTTAGGTGATTTTCTTCACTTTTGCTGAAAGATGGAGGATTCAATGGTTATGAGTGGCATTTTTAATGTATCAGTCAATTCGAAACTTAGACATCCCCTCCGGGTACCACCCCAAACATTGGACATGAATCAGGAGCAAATGCCCCACCTTAGGATCCCACTAGGTGATCAAATGACCCTACCCCCGGAACACCTGATGGGAAAACTAGTAATGAGAAAGAAAAAAATTCACCCTCGGCAACCCCACTTTGATCTTCCACTGTGTCGTAAGTATTGCTTTTATATCATTAAAATATGTTGTCAAATGCCCTACGTCATGCTTGATCAGTATCAACCACAGAAGTCAAATTCTTGCCCATCCCCCGGGGGGGGGGGCATATCAACTTTTAAAATATCCGGGGTATGGCCGGAAGAGGTGTTGATGTCTTTATTTGTTCGATACATAACTACAGTAGACTGAGTTTGGGAAGCTGACGTTTGGAGCGGCCAAGCGGCCGACCAATTCCTCGATATCGAGGAGGACATCTACTTGGTAGTGTTCAGTTTATGAGTTCGTTGATGACTGAGCAGTCCGATTCTCGAACCCGGCGCCGATTCGCAGACAGATGGGGCATACATGCATCTGAACCCCCCACCCACCCCCCCTCACCCTGGTTTCGTTTCCCAGTGATCGGTTCACCGTAGAAGATCTTCTTGGGTAGCCTGAACGAGGGCATACGAACAATGTGACCATCCTAGCGAAGTTGGTTCTTGATACTTGTGATATTGGCCTCTTCCAATACACTGCTGTTGGTTCCTCTGTCCTGCCACTTGATGTTGAGTATACGGCGGAGACGTTGCTGATGAGACTTCTCAAGACTTAAGAGATGGCAACCACATGTATGTCGTCCAAGTTTCCGAGCCATATAACAAGGTCGGCAGGATGATGGCCTTGTATACCTTCATCTGAAGACCAGTGAAAACCTGGAGGAGGTCAGTCGAAGAGGGGCTCTAAGAAACCAGCATCACCTGGAATACCGCAAAAAGAACAGCCGCGAACAGAGTCCGCTGCTACAGCATTGTAACCGCCCTTTGTTCCACCAGGAACGTAATGGCCCAACTAACTAACTATACCTTCGTCTTGGTGTTGGTATAGATGTTCCTGTTATCAAACACTCGGGTTCTAAGTCCTCCGAAGGTACTACTAGGGGATTTCAGACGGACTTGAATTTCAGCTTCCAGGTCTGCCTTACTTGACAGGCAACTACCAAGATACGTGAAATGTTCTGCAGAGCTGAGGCACTGCTCTTCAACTGTGATCTCTAGCTCTTGTCGCTCTTGTGTTTTGTGTGATGGTTCGAACAAAACTTGTGTCTTCCGAGCATTAAGTGTGAGGCATAGCGTACTGAGGGCATGACTGAAGGCATCCATAGCTGCTTGAAGGTCTTCCTCTGAGTGAGCCTCTAGGGCGTTCTCATCAGCATATTGAAGCCCAAGTATTTCCATGTGAGTAGTTCGTCCTAGCCCTCAGTCATCGTAGGTTGAACAGCATGTTATCCATCCTAAACTCCAAACTTAAGTATTGGCAGGAGTTAACTGCGCACCCTCAGGGCACTGTTTGTTTTAGCAGAGCTCCTGCGCGCTGGTGGCGTGCGAGCGGAGCCCAATACCTCAGAAAATGTGGTACAAACTCATCGATCTAAGAAAAATTTGGTTGTCCGTACGCCACTTGCTCTCCGCGTGCGCTAGCTGAGTAGCTGAGCCCGATACCTTGAAAACCATTACTATAGGCACATCTTTGATATTGGACATCCATGTTACGGTCAACTGACAGCTGTGAAAACAAGGTATTCGCTGCCCAGTATCACGTGACCATATCGCAGGTTCAGGTTTAAAAGTCATCGGGGTCGCGTGTTTCTTTGAAGTTGACCGCTTCCCAGATACTGGTTTTCGATTGGATCGTGGGTTCAAGCCAGGTTATTACTCTGGGGGAGAAGGAGTAGGCTCGATTACCAGCCGCTGTTCGGGAAAAGAGCCCGCGCTCCTCCCCCGAACTCACTTCTCGGGGAGGAACGTAGACCGGACTCGAGAAAGCGGCGGAAATCGAGCCTAGAGAAGGAGCGGGTACGTACAAAGGCGAAATAGACCAATTTCGATTAAAATTCAGCCTTAAATAATAGACCTCAGCACGAGGCTCAGAAGAATAAACTCCACAAACTCTGTATTTATTCCCCAGAGCCTCGTACTAAGGTCTATAGCTGGGTTTTCACGTGACGTCACTAAAATTCAAACTACAAAACTATCGATCATCCTGAGTGTTAAGAGACTAATAGTTGCGTGACCGTGACATGTTGTGTTACCCGAGTTACCAGTTGACATGTAATACGAGATTTTGTATTTTGAGCCTTTTGTTTTGTTCTGTCGTATTATCGAGATCGTGTTGTAAGAAAATATTCGCATACCGTCATCGCGAGAAGAATAAACGTACAAGTTGGACCCGTTTCAGTTACTTCGTTGTTTGTTTCGTTATTTTACGATTGGTACCGTCAACCGATTACAACACTGAGATTTTACTTTAATGATGTATAAGAGCAGCTGAAAACTAATATTCAAACAAATTTTCGTTCCGAATGGGTTCTTGGTTTTGTGATACACTACGCTTGAATTTCTACGCTTTTGCGTGACGCCGCATTTACATGACGGCCCAGAGAGCAGTCATGATGGTTAAAAAAGTGACATTTCGAGGAATTTGGCTATCTGAACAGTTCATGTCTTAAAAAAAAATATTATTTTAATGGTTTAGAGTTCCTCGAGGGATAAATTCACGCTTTTGTAGCAAAACTCAGTGACAGATGTTTCTGTCGGTTTCCGGCCGCCATGTTGGTGCCCATACGGATGGGCACCAGCAAGGCGTCTCAATACAAATCTCTATAAATTTGGGTAAAAAATTTCTCCGCATATCTTGCATAAGAAAAGTTGCTGTGACTAGAATCTTGGAGATAGTCTTTGCATATTTACCTTTTTTCATTTCCCAAATTCTGGACTTTATCTATTGAACGGTTTTGATTTTTATTTTGATTTATTTTGAATGGCGTGACACTGAAACCCAGCAATTGTTTTAGGCTGAATTTCAATATATCGAAATTGGTCTATTTCCGCGCAAATTAATCCCTGGCGCGTTCTTCCGAGATATCTTGTCAGTCCCTGTTCGGTTCTTAACTGGAAAAAAAAATAGTTTGAAACCACACGCTGAACAGTTACATGCTAAGAATTAATCATATTTTGAGTTTCTGATCCAAGAAAAACAAATCCTTTATTTCCCTTTTATGGTTGACTTAGTGCAACCAGGAGATCCGATTTTAGGCTTGGCTAAATCTATTATTTATTTCCTCTAAGAGCCTCCTCCCCTTGTAAAAGTTACTTCACGCGGGTTCCACCCTGCCTCGTCCTTGGTTGGAACGTGGTTTCCGTTGTGTTGTGGAACGTAACGAGCTTTTAGTTAATTAAAATGAAATATGTTAAGGTATACAATTATTACTTGTGGAATTGGTCTGCCAATAAACATCGTGAGGCCCTAAACATCTGGGGTCACGTGACCACATTTTTTCTTTAAAAATCTATATTATGGAAAGAGCATATTGAAAATACCAAAATGGCCAAGTCTGAGCCCCTGGCATTAAAGATTAAGTTTATACGACGGTTAAAATTTTCAGAAAAGTTGGAGGATTTGTATGGAAAATTTTGCATGCTGGAGAGCAAGGCCTTGCTCTCGCACAACTTTTTCCATACCAGACCGTTGGAACGAGGTTGAAGGATGACAATCTCAAAAAATGCTAATAAAAAATAAAAAATAAAAAATAAAAAAAAATAAAAATCAGTTTACTAATACTCAGGTGTCGAAGTGTTTAGCACTACTGTACTAATTGCAGACACTGAAAATAGGCAAACAAATATTGTAAATTAAAAAACTTGTTAAAACACCAACTGGCGGGAGGCTGACCACTTGGCCATTTACAAAGCGTGGAGGAGTTGAATTTGGAACCACCAAACACAAATCCATCGCCCTAACCACTAGCCCACGCCGCCTCCACAAAGCTCCTGCTATATGTTACTGTAAATGTTTTCAAGTATTGTAACCTTTTAGTCAATTCAAAGCTGATATAGCAAGTGCTTGCGTACAGGAGCATAAATCAAAGAAAAAGACCAGTTACAATTCTGAGACAGTTCTAATGGATTTTCACAATGGTGGTCATGATTACAAGAAAAACTGTCTCCATTTGAACTTTAACTAACATGCTCTTCCCTCCGAGTTGTGCGAGTCTTTACATGTCAGGGCCTTACCGCAAAAATGTTGCCAAACCTCACTGCAACTGCAGCCATCAAGCCAGCATTTATCTCCAGTGTCCAAGACATGCAGTGATAAAAATTCCCCCATGAACAGGATGCTAGTCCACCCCAGGGTTACCTTCCAGCAAAAAAATTCTCCTTGGGTGGAGAGACATTGCTTTGCCCAAGTAAAAAACATAACATATTGGCAAGGGCTTGAACCAGAACCTCCCACTCACCCCAATGCAATAACCATTAATGCACTGCGTCCCCAACAAACCTTTAAAGTTGAAGTACAACGTCAAAGTACAACTGTAACAAAACCCACGCACAAAACTGTTATTTCAGTTAGTTTCACTTTATTACAATAATCAGAGGATATTTACAACTTTCATATTGCAACAAAAGTAACATACTATTTAATGTGATATTTCTAACAAATATTAAATTTTTCTTTACAACAAAAACAAGATCTCAAAATATCCTTGAGCTATAAAAAAGACTGAGAGACATACTTTAAAAATCCTTGAAAAGTCTGAATTGTTTATGAAAGATTATATGAAAGGGAAATCAGATAAAAACAAGGGCAGAAGCGCATTCAAGGATTTTGAAAATCAATGTTATTGCTGATGATATTTGAGTAACTAAGTCAAAATTATCAAATTTTTGCTGGTTTGTGTTGAACCTGCACCACATTCCAGGCCACTTAGTTTGAAACGAAAAATAAAATAAATAGGCAAAGGGGAAAATAATAAAACTCATACAGTAAAATAAATGAACAGAAATTAAAACAATAATTATATTATTGTGTACTTAAACATGCATGAAATGATATACATTACCAGTGATTCATAGGCGTGTTTTTGGGACATACGACATCACAAGGGTTTATCGAAGGCAGGAGAGGCAAGGTCTTAGTTACAATGGGTAGCATTAAAAATACAGGGTGTACTAATCATGTTAGAATCTTTTGTTTAACTTATTAGAGAATATTACTTTGAGCATTACATAAAATATAGACTACAATAACTCTGTGCAATAAATTAGTTTAGAAATTTCATCTCCAGGTCAGGTAACAATGTAACATTGGTGCATTTCACCTGTTATCAGGAAGAGCAGTGCTTTGCTGAACAGGTTTTACAATTAATTTTAAATACTGGTAAAGAAAAATATGTTCAATGGCAGTAATTATTGTTCAGATATGTATATGCTGTATAGTCAGGAAGAACTTAGCTCATCTATTCACTGTAGCTAGAAACACCTTTCAGTTTACAAAAGTACAAAATGTTTCCAATCTAGAACCTTATCTATGTTGTCCTGGCTTTACTAAGTTCTAAATTAATGGTCTTAAAACTTCAACACATATTCTAACTAAACAATGTTGATATACAAGATAACTTCAATAACTATCAAATAATTATTTAATCAGGTCCCCTTAAATTATTCAGATAAAAACTCTTCGACTAATAAATTTGTCTCCCACATGTCAGTCAAATTCCTTTCAAATCCATTCAATTTCATAACCTACAAAACTATACTCTCCTTCAAAAATACTTTTACCGTACAGTAAGTCCTGTTAATTCTTACAAGCATTTAAAGCATGTCTGCTAAGCTCGTCATCTTCACTTCGCATTTGATGTGGTCTGGCTCACATTTGCCTAGCATCTTCCTTGGATCATGCGCAAGACTGGCACAATAGTGGCATCAGCTTTTTGGTCCTGATCAAACACACGGTTGCAACTGAATGTTGTCTGGAAAGAGGACTTAAACACTACTGAGTGTAAAATGTCACTAGCACTTGTTTCAGTGTCGCCTTCTAATTCAGCCAACTGCAACTGGGAAGAAAACATGTTGAGTGCGTTCAATCTGCCCTCTGCAAATAGGACACAGGTCGATGCTGGCTGCACAGACACTGCATGAAACCATGTGTCCACATGGACAAAACACTGTGTCAATCTGAGAGTCCATGCAGATTTTGCACTTGAAAGAGTCTTCCATTTTGGATAACTGTTCCTGGAGCTTAGCAGCTTGGACGTCAGAGGTTGCAGGCCTGTCTTCAACCTGGAAACTAGCAGGAATATTTTGAATAGGATCACATCCAAGCTTATACAAAACCCTTCGACAATGATCATAAACTTCCTTAGAAGTCCTCTGAACATCAAAAATGTACTTTTTCTCCGATTCTTCATCTCCAAAAAATGAGATAAGTGTCTCCCTCAAGTCTCTTGTGAATTGATCTGTCACAGCATTCCGTACAGTCTCACAGCGGTAAAATGCATGATACTCTGTAATGGATCTGTATAAAGCACACGCTGCTTCTTGACTAAGAAGTCTGAATGTGAACATGGCTTCACCATCACAGGTAATTATTCTGAGGTACAGATTGTTTTTCACATGGGTTGCCATCTTAAGACCGTTGTACGAAAACCTGGAACAATAAATAAATACATTTGTAAAACTACGTTAACTTGACAGTACAGAACAAACTATTTAAATGCACTTTTTGGTAATAACACAAGAATAAATGAATCCATGGAAGGATACAATATTATTGTGGCAACAATGAATAAATATTTTGATGTACAGTCGACTCCCAATAACTCGAACCTTCAAGGGAAATTGAAAAAGGTTTGAGTTATCGTGAGTTGAGAACAAATGAGTGTTTAATGTTTTTCTATTCATGCACTGTACACTTTAATCAAATTTGATTACACTTCAAGGGAGCCTAGAGATTTAATGACATTTTGAAAAAGAAGTTAAGAAGCAACACTTTGTGAAAACCAGTTGAACCTGAACTGAACTAACATGTTTTGTGTTATGTAAAAGAAAGGAAAAAAAAATCACACTGCTGCTTCAAAATAGATTTAATATTTTGGACTACAGTACACTGTGTGTTTTGACTTATTCCGTACTGACAGACATGGCTTGAGTTCTTGAGGGTAAAATTATATAGAAAATGACCAGAAGGGAAATGAAAATTGCTTCAAGTTAGCAGGAGGTTCGAGTTACAGCAAATGTACGATGGAAATCTAGGGGAAATCGATTTTGGTTCGAGCTAGTGTGAGGTTCAAGTTGGCGAGTGTTCAAGTTATCGGGAGTCGACTGTATTACTGATTTGCTCTAGGTTGTGTGTTTAAGCAAGATTTGAGATGCGGCAGCCAAGTTTTCTATCAGACTTATGATAACACCCTGCGAGGGGTCTTAAGCAGTATAATTCAGAATGTAGGAGGTATTTCCACAGTAATGAGGGCACATTTGTTAGAGGTTTCTAAATTAGCTAAAAATAGGTCTCAATGCAGAACTTCAGAATGATTAAAATGTACAATACAATATGAAATTTTTCTTGTCTCCCAAAGTTGGCCTATGCACATTAAGATTTTTTAAAACTCTGGGCTCCAATTTTGATGTTATTGGCACAATTCATAATACGGTAAGATTAGATTTCACCAGCATCTTGCAAGTCTCTATTTTAGCCATCCACACTACTTTACTGGAAAAGTTAAAGAATGACACTATTCCTGGTCTTAGTTGAGTATAAGCGGTGGTGTTGAAGTCAACTTAACTTCCTGACAAAAATCACTTCTCTTCCAAGTAGCAGACATTCTACAATAATATTGATGCTCACAAAAATATATTTGTGGCTAGGTACACAGTTATTTTGGGAAATCACTAAGGAATGATGTAGCGAGTTATCTATGGTTAGTAACATCACAAAGAATTATGTGAGAAATATGGTACTAAGTGAGACAGACAGTATTGATCATGCTACTCTTCAGTGCAGCTGAAAGGGCTAAGTGCTACTGTATAAATACATGACACTGACGTCCAGCAGGCCATAGGAACAAACAATAATTTAACAACAAAACTGTGCATGGTTACCACAAGACATCAAAAATTCCCTGACTTTTCCCTTTAAGAAATAAAATTTTCCAGACCAAATAATTACAGAAAATCAGATGATATTTGTTTCTTCACAGTTATCCCTTCAACCATTCTTAAGATTGATAAGTTTTCAACTAACTGGCATTCTTTGCTATGAGAAACTTTGTTGAGATCACAGTGACTCCAAACTTTCCAGCTTTAAATGTTATTAAATAAGTTGTGTTTAATTATTTCAATTTTCCCTGACTTTTCTTCAAAATGTCAATTTTCCATAATGCAAATTACATGTAACATTTCCCGACTTTTTAATGACCTTGAAGAATGTATTTTGCTTGACCATTTCCTGACCTGTAACAATTCTGCTGTGCTCATATGTAGCTATAATGAGCAATTATTGTTAACTTTTGTTGTTAGGCATAATATGTTTCATTAAATCCCAAGACCAAGGCAAAAACATATGATGCTTATAACTATAACTGCTGCATCTTATGAATATTTATCCATACATGTCTTGAACTCCTTGAACAAGGAAAACAAAAAGATGGAACAAGGAAAATAAAAAGAAGGGCGAGAAAAAGGGCTTAGACCATGAACAATGCATCAATCAGGAGCAAAAACTGCTGCTGCACCTGGTAACATCATTCCTTACTAAACAGGGTGATTGTTTTGAAATGATTATGTTCTTGCCAATTTGAAGTTTGGCTTCAAGCCAGGAAAGTATGTTAATTCATCTGACACTGACATCAAGTAGTGCAATTATAGAAAACCACAAGATTACATGTTTGCACAACATACTGCAGATGACTAAAATATTATTATTTTTTTTTTTTTAAAAAAATGAAAAGCAAAACAAAAAATTGAGTATCCTTTGCTCAAAGTAATCTATTAAACCAGGCGTCAGAGTTAAATAACAGAAAATAACACGTTTATGTCTCCACTTGATATGAACGAACCAAAACCTTGATATAACCTATAATACTTTCACACTTCACCCTTAACATTGAAAATTTGCATAAAATCAGCTAAAAAGCTTCATTTGACATGTGATGACATCGTGTTCGACAGAACAAACAAAGGTAGCGGTCACGTCTAAGGCAAAAATAAAATACTACAATGCCAACACTAAATTAAAAAATCTCGAAAAATATAAAGTACAAACAGTTTAAACCTTTAGCGGCTAAAGAAAGAAAGCTTATTTTGTTCAAATATTCAGATCAGCTAAACCGACTGTTCATTATTCAGCTCACGAGGCCAAAGCAAGTTGTGTACACATAATTGATAAACATGAACGGCAAATATCACGTACCGTAAGGCCCTCAGCTTTTTTTATGCTGGCGCAATAAAACTTTTGTTGTTTCATTTTTTTAGTGTACAAAAATATTTGCATTTGATATATATCAGTATAATTCTCAATGGAGTAGCTATGAGAAGACAGTTCAGATACTCGGGAGGTAACACACGAACGAAACATGTCCTTCATAATGCACGTACGTCTAATTACAAAAGTCCAAGAATAACGAAAAATAAAATAGTGGAATAATACATCAGAGTGTCTCATGGGTTAAATTTCCTGAAGGGAAATTAAATCTGTCCACGCAAGAAGAGGGATTTGCGATCTTCTCCACGACCTGAACTTATATGCAAACAAGCTTCGCAAATAATTGCAACAAATTTTTCAGTTAACACTTAGATTCGGTTCAATTAATTCAAAACGCTGAAAATGCGTGTATCTGCGGTACTGTATACACCAAACACACCATCAAACCCTGATTTTTGAACCCCGAAGTCGATCTTGTCAACGGATTTCCTGAAATGCAACTCAGCTATGTGTCCATGGAAGGAAAGAAAGAAACGTCTGAATGTCAAGACTGTTCTTTACTTCCCATGATCACAGTTAGGATCCTAAATTGAAATGTCCCTACTGCCTACAATATGGAATGATTTGTACAAGAATTAACTGGCAATTGTTCGTACCTTTCGATAAAGTTGAAGTCGGCATCATAGATTTTTATCTCTTCAGTTCCAACACCAATGTGCAGGGACTGTCCTGACTCGTTTTTCGCCAGATGATACTCCATTCCGTAGTTTTCCATCGAGGAAAGTTCTTTAATGAAAAATTGCTTAGCTGCGACCGATCGTACACCTTTGAGCTTGGCATGTTCCACTGAAACATTACTGCGAAACTCCGACGTCCACTGCGATTCAACTTCCGATGCTTGACAAAAATCACAAGGCGAGTAAGAATCACCGTGATCTCCGATGGTTGCTTGAGCGATGAAAGCATACACGGTCGCTGCTTTTTCTGGATCTGGTATTATCTTCCCTTCGTCCAAGTCTCTCTTCAAATGCAAGAAATACTGATGTCTGCAAAAGGAAGAAACGGTAACATCATTTACTTCGAGTGTACAGCTGACACAAGCAACTCTTATACCTTGATATGTAAGGTGCATGTACTTTCCCGATGGCGCCAAAAATTGTCAGAGATATAATACAAGATCCCTAAATTCAAACATACATACTCAAAAGACATTTGAACAATCCTACCTGGTCGAATCTTGAAGTAAATACTGAGGCTGAACGAAAAATTTGACGCGAAACTGCAAACGGTACGGTGGACCACCGGGGATTTGTCGTCGAATTCTATTTCTAGAGTTTAACCAAAGCACTTCGTTCTTTGGACCCGTAAACTGCAATCCAAAATAGTCTAGTTCGATGATACCAAGTCTTTTGCAGACCTACGGAACAGAAGTAAAACGTAGATGATAAATAAACGCAAGGAAAAAGTTACATCAGAAATTTCCACTTGAAAGCAAATTTCTGGACTTTGAGCCCAACAGCAGAAACAACGTACGAACCGCTTGTAAAAGCTCCTGTCCCCGCGCTTTTTCCCGAATTTTGAATTCTGTGAGGACACAGTCGGGCATAGACACATAACACAGCATTCTGCGTCGAGGGCTTGATTTTTCCCGCTACCTATCTCAGAGAAATTCGATACACAACTACATTCATGACAAACGCCGGCCGAGCTCTTGTTGTTCTGCAAAAAAATTTTTTTTCCGAGTTCATTTTCAACTGAACTTCGATCTGAAAGGTCATTCCCTGTTCACGTGGAAGACATCCAGGGAACCAATCAGATTAGCGTGATTAATTTATCCACCAATCAAACAAGCTACAGGAAACCATCTGGGGTTTCCCCGCCCTCCAGGCGGAAAATTATGAACATGGGTAAAAATAAATTGCGTTTTACAAGCAACTTTTCTGCTTGAGTAATGACATTTCGTTTTCCTCTCGTGATTTATCAGGTGATTTCTGCAAGCAACCCAGAAATCCGACGGTTCAGTTGCTTCACGTGCCAATTGTTGTAACTCAACGACGTCAACAATAGAACAGAATTGCATGTCTGGGCAAGGACCGGACGTAAAGGTCGGTTTCAAAAAATTAGAGCGAAAACGAATAAACATAAATATATTTTTTGTAATTTGCGTGGCAGTTCAGTTGTCTCTGTACTGCAAATATCAACTAGACCACAGGATGACAGAATAGGATTGACTGAGCTAAATTCAGTATTCCGTGATCGCAATGAATAAAGGTGTCATAGAAAATTAGGAAGATAGAAACACTGTGTCAGTGAATTTATTAAGGAAATAAAAGCAGAAATGGCACATTCCAGTAAACCGTAAGAGATAACCAAACGTGTTCGGCTGTCGAACTAAGTAAGACTATCCGTACTATTTCAGCCATAAAGGGTGGGATTAAAAGAAGATTAGTTAAGATAAACAGTACAATTGAAATCCGGGACAGATCAGAGAAACTTTTATTTCAAACTAATCCAAAATTATACTGACTCCGAGCCTTCGTTCTAAAGCTGTCATTTTCAGTGACAAGCCTTTTAATTTTGTGCCTCGACTATACTGAAAGCCAAGTATTCAGACGTATTGTAAACATACCCTTAAATTTATCAGTAATGAAATAAATGAAAGACTAACGATTCGGACGATTTAACGAAATAGAGACTTACTGGGAAAATAAAACCAGCCTTTTTTTTTCTGGAGCGACTTCAGTGTGAACTAACGGGTATTGAAGAAAAAATGTGAATCAACTGGGATCATCGGTCGAATTCGTGCACTGCTTAGAGGAAAGTTTCGGCCATGAACCGGCGGCTAGCAAACAAGCAAAGCGGTTTCATCATTTAACTCATTCACACTAATTCAGGCTCTCGTTAGTAACTACGGAAACTGCCATAGTTTTTGTCCGGGGTTTTTGCTGGTCGTCTGTTTGATATGCAACAAAAGGCCGGTCAAGACGATAGTTTATCAATTCTGCCTCAACGGTGACATTCGGTCCACAAGTCAATCAACTTATGGGCTAGGCTCGATTTCCGCCGCTTTCTCGAGTCCGGTCTACGTTCCTCCCTGAGTTCGGGGGAGGAGCGCGGGCTCCTTTCCCGAACAGCGGCTAGTAATCGAGCCTACTTATGGGCTTTTCCCAGTTATTTTGAATGGGAGGTCATGATATATATTTAAGACCCGAAACTGAAAAGCAAACTACGTAGAGAGAGTGAGCTGTTTCCTAAGCGCCGAAAAACACAAAGGTTGTTTTGAAAGAAGGCTAGCCAAGATAATAAATCCACTGTTTGCAGTTTGCGCTTTACGCCAGTTACATGACACTTTCTCGGATGCTAATTGAAACCGAAACAGTCGCTTGTCTCCAAATTGATTACCACAACAGTAGTGTACGTTTCTTCCTGCTCATAACTGTGTAGTTATTTTTTATGTAAAAGAACGAATCTAAAAGTGTTTTTCCTTTCCGTGATGCAATATTGGCTTCACGAGGGTATCACACCTCCAACTTATTTAAACGGGAAAATATCACAAATGTCAATGTTTGTACGGGGCTATCTCTTCAGCATAAGGTGCATCTTGAAAGGTATAAGGAAACCACAAAAACATTTCTTCATGTTTCTTGGGAATGTAAACTATTAACTGAGTTGATATTAGCAAGTTTTACGTTTTAGAAAGGTTTCGTGTGCACCGAACCTTGAAACCCAGATATTGCATCATAAAATAAGCTGTTTAAGCACACCAATCAGAAACAATAAGTCGTTTATTTACCCACAAAAAGGGTCTCTACAACTGGTTTGTTTTGGAGTGTAAACAAAAGTTCACGCCATGATAATTTCGCTTAAATATGGAATGAAAGTGAAATGATTCGAATGAAGTCCGAAGCAATGCCAGAAGTCTTCAGGAAGAGAATATATCTAGACCTTTAAGTCGATAATCCGGTGTTAAAACATGACTTTTTTTCCTGCACAACTTAAAAGTCAGACGTTCTGGCGTCTGTTGTCAAACAAACTTTCCTCTCCCAT
This sequence comes from Orbicella faveolata, assembly GCF_042242905.1. Lineage (NCBI taxonomy): Eukaryota > Metazoa > Cnidaria > Anthozoa > Scleractinia > Merulinidae > Orbicella > Orbicella faveolata. The sequence goes on from NW_028301558.1 coordinate 22,580,918, forward strand.
GCTAAAGCTAATGAAAATTTATTACGACTTTTTTTTTTTTTTTACCGAAAAGCTGTTTGTTAAGCAGAAATCTCATTTTCGTCGCGGAATGTAAAGGTTCCAACCTTGAAGTACGAATCTTTGTCAGTTGGATGTTCGTTCTTGGAAAATAGATAAACATATTTACATAACAAATAGCTGGTCGGCAAGGAAACAATATTGTAAATGAGAACGAAACTGAGAAGTATATTGCTTCGACAGTATTTACAGAAAGGGATAAATTTAGGGGGAAAAAACATGAAAGCATACCGGGCGAGGAGGTTTCTGAACGTATATTTGTGAAAAATCAACACGGTGAAGCAGTAAAACATTTTTTTTTTACAGTAAAACACAATTTTTTACGATAATCTACGACACACAATAAAAACTTACTTTTACAGTTAAAGAGTCTATTTACATATTATGTATGATTCTGTCAGATTTGAAGCAAAATTGTCCCTTGAAAATAAAAATGTTCGCAGTCGAGGAATAGCGTTTTCGTAGTTTAAGTCGGAGCAGCTACTAGGCCGGCGGGGCCTCGGCCGAGTTGTTGTCCTCCAATGTTGCTCTCCAGGGGCTTGAAACCGAGTTCTTCTGTTGGAACGCCAAATGACTGTAGCTTCGCCTCGTATGTTCGGATGAGATCGTTGTGCGCCTGAAATGAAACCAAAATCTGGAGTTAGAGGTGTGGGAAAGACAACGGAAGGCTGGAAAGAGCGCCGTCACACCCTTTATTTCTTTATGCTTATAATATTTTTCTCTCTTAGTCTTTAGAGCCCCAACACGTGCGTCCAAAAATGAATATCTCTAAAATTTTACTGCTTGGGTTACTATACGATTTGATGTACTACTATACGTACATTGTACATGTTAAACTAACAACATCTATCGCCACAAGGGCAGCAGCGTTAGAGAACTTGCCTGCCCTTGCTAAAACTTAATTCTACCAAAGATAGAGCAAGCTCTAGATTTGGAGCCCTCTATTAGCTGCTAAGAACAACACAAAATCATCTAAAGCATCAACTAAACAGAATGTTACCGTGTCCAACACGATAAAACACGTTATTTACCTTGCAGACACGAGCCAGTTCATACTGTAAGTCTTTGATAGCGCTGTTCTTTGAGTCTAACACATCCTGAAACAGGGCAAAATAGTTTCTTTGTGAGATTTGGTTTAGAAAAGAACACAAGGACTTCAACAGTAAATATTCCACCATCACCTAATCCCTAGAAACAGTTACACACTGTCAGAGAATGCAAAACTGCGACCTCCAATTAGCTGCAAATTGTTAGATCGCCGACCCTCATTTGGAACCTGACAGTAATTAGATATTCACTAAATAGGAACCTGGTATTTTCTAAACGCTAGCCCCGTTAAAACAAAATTTTCAGACAAGTACAGCTAAATCTTCAATATGACCACGACAATAATAAGAGCAACGAAAATTCCTAAGTATTGTACATGTCGAGTGTGTTATGTATAGCATACTGTACCGCTTGAAGTTTAAATTTAGCTTTAAGAGTTTCATCTACTACATGTAAGACTACAAGGTCCGTAAGTGTGTTACAGAATTGCCTTCCTAACCCAGTCTCTCTGAACGAAAGCAAAAAAATCAATAAACAAAGTGCTGCTCCAAGGTTCATAACCTCAAAATGAATGACAAGTAGAAACGACTTGTTCATTTCAAGTGATGCCCACACAATGCGCTTTACTGAAGGAAAGTAAAAACTCTGCTGTCACACTTCTCACCTCGAGTTTTCTGGTGACAACAGTAAGAGCCGTAGGGTCCAGATTAGAGGCTGAGAGAACTTCATTCAATTGTGCTTCCTGTTGAACGAATGGTACAAGTACAAGTTAGGACATGTCAATTACAAACACTCAACAAAGTTTAGAGGAAATCTTAGGGTTTCAACAGCTTACTTTACGAACATGCATACCACGTTCTAAATTTTTAAAATGTGGTTTCGCTTAAACATTTTAGTTAGTGTACTGTAAATGTTAAAAATAAATACTAGTTAAGTGTGTTATACACTGTACATGATTTTATGATTACTGGTAGAACTCAAACGTAAGTAACCACAGTGTTGTGTAACAAAGCGATGAGAACTTGAAGGAAAAACATGTCACCAGCTAGGTCGGCTAGACTTGCCACAAGTCGACCTTTTCTTAATCCTTCGCTCAGTTATCTCCCTCGAGCAAAGCGAGAGGGTAATCTTCGAGCGACGAAGTTGCGAGCGTGAGCGAAACCAACAGGTCAGGGAAGAATTATTGGAAAGGACTTTTAGAAAGTCTAGTCACCGGCAGAAAAAAGGCGGTAAAGTACGACTACATAAATTAGATCACGACTGGCTATAGAAGGCCACCAAACACATGTTCACTTTGATTGGGCGGAACAAATTACGGTGGCTTTGCAATCAGCTCTATATTGTTCAGGCAATCCAAATTATAGCTGAGGAAACCTTGGTATTGCGGACACTTGCTTCCATGGAAAACCCACAACTCAGATCTCTGCTTATGGTTTCTGCATAACGTTTTGCTTACAGCAATTAATTTTGTGTAACATGAAAAAAGCTAGCCTGCGTTGCAGACATTTCCTTTCCTTTGTCCGGGGGGAGAGATCAAACAAGCGAGCGAGCAAGCGACTCAGTGGCAGTTTTGTTCCCTTGACGTGCTTTTTTTGGAAACGCCTGCTATGCAGGCTAGAAAAAAGCGAGAGAGTTGCTCTTGGGCTCATCTGTGCGTCGAGCAGCTATGAGGATTCTTTTGCACTCTCCAAACTTCCCGCACGATTAATAAAAGCTGAAAGAAATAAATTATTTTAACACATTGTCCATGGAAATGGCAAAATGAAGTTCACTTTGCTCACATTGTGCTTCATTGGATCCCCATGCACATTAAGTATACTGAGTCTGATAGCGCGACCTTGCTAGTTATGTTGTGTAAAAGTCATTTGACGAAGTATATAGTCCATCAAATTGCTTGACAAGAGTTATCTACCGGTTAAGTGTCTTTAGTACCTTCTTCTCCAATGTGTCAGCAAGGGCTGCCAGTTTCTTTTCCAACAGTAAGTTCTTAAAGTTGCTTTTTTGTTGGACTTCATGGATTGCTTTCACAAACTTGCCATATAACTCGTCACGTTCACTTTGAGTCTACATCATGAGCAAGAGAGAGAAAATCATACCACTGACTAAAAAACAGTGATGAGTGTAAAGATGGTGTCAGTGTCATGTGGTAATCAAATGTAATGTACTGTAAGACCACTAATTTTTGATGCTGGAATAAGTTATACAATGGTTTCATCTACAGACTCAAAGCCTCGAACAAATGAGATCAATGGATGCCCTCCCTCATCAATTACCTTTGTTACTCCCTTGGGGTTTTGAGCACAGGTTCTTTCATTGCCCTTACCCTTGACATGGCTAATAACCAAGCAACTGGCAACAATATGCAACCTCTCAATAAATATACTGAGCAATTCTGTGCTTCTTTGGCAAAAAAAAAAAAAATAAGGAAAATAATTACCTTTATGGCTTTTGCTTCTTTGTGGAACCTTGTGATTCTATAAACCGATGGGTGCTCTTGGTGTAATTACTAAGTTAGCTAGATAAAGTGCATATACAGAATATCACTGTAGACACATACCTGGCTAAAGCGCTGTTGAAGAACTTCATGCTCCCAGTGCAGACTTCTGAGTTCTTCTTCCTGGACTTTGAGTCTTGCTTTGGCACTCTACAAAGTAACCATGACAAGTGGCCAGAGAACTCTAATGATTACCCAAGATACCACCTACACGTAACCTAGTATATCTTCTTTCCATCTAGTGGTTTGCAAGCAATCTGTTGATATCTTGATGCAAACCTCTTATCTCTAGCTGTCTCTTGTCTATAGCCATGAAGGCATGAGCAAGAAAGAAGGGGGGGGGGAGGGAAGGGGTGGAAGGAGGGGGGTGGAGGCAAACACTTTAGATGACCTAAATGTATTTCAAATTAGCTACCATGGATAGAGTTAGTTTTGACTTGGATGAACTGGTGCTTTAGAAACCACAAAGCAGGTGAATTTTGGTGAGTGACTGCATCATTACGAATACGTACACAAATTAGGCATAGAAGAGCAAGGAAAACCTTGCACCTCTGTGATCTGATCAAGAACAATTGAAGATTGTTTTTACATAAAACAAGTCACTCTCAGAGGTCTGTATACTTACAGCTAAAGATGCTTTGTCTTTCTCGTAGTTTGCCAACTAAAGAGAAAGAAAGGGAAAAAAACAATTCTCAGTTAAGTATCCCACCATTGATCCCTCTACAGACCCAACAGTTCTTTAAAGCACTTCACTGTTAAAGCATGTCATCTGAGCTTTGAGTTTAAACTGTAGTTCTTTTTGTACGCTGACCTGTTTTCTAAGTTCTTCCACTTCCTCTCTTGCTTTCTGTAATGGTTCTGTTAATCTCTTGTTCTCAGCCATGATTTCATTCATCTGTTTTTCCATTCTTTCCTCTTTCTTTTTCATCTCCTCTACTTGTTCCTGATTAAAATGAAACAAACATGATCTGTTTTTAGGGCATTTCTAGGAGAGAGGGCACTCATTAAGCATGGGGCAGCAGTGCTGTCATTAAGGGCCGTAACCCACAACACCTGTTACGGCCGAGTATGCTTGATTTTCATTTGATGCTATGGGTGAAATTGCCTGTTGTTGATAGAATTCAACCACAAAGTAACAAGTTTGCTGTGGGCATGGAGAACAAGGCTACTGGTGACTCAAAACTTAAAGACAGGCTGCACTCAGTGCTTTTTCAAATTAAAATCCAAGGGTGTAAAATCAAAGAGGAAGGAAGATGGCTCATGAACAGGTGATCTTAATGTATTCTAAAGGTTCTGTAATGGAAGAAAGAATGGGTAACCTTGGGTGATAGGCAGTGGTACAGGGAGCGCTAATTGGAATGGGTGCACTTTGACAAAACCACATTCAAAGGGTGATGCCTATTTACACCGGCAGTTACGCTAAAACAACAAGCAATACAAGAAATAAGACTAACAAGTTATTACCTTGAGAGAGTTAATGAGAGCCAGGTTGTTAAGTGTGATGTCATTGTAGTAATTCTTGATGTCACTGAATGCCTTCTCGTGATTCTTCATTAGGGTATTAATTTGGCCATTCTTACGCTAAAAAGAAAGAACATCCATCAGTAAAATAAAGGCTGCAACAGAAAAGATCACTGGGGAACCCACATTCAGTTCACTTAACTTTGCTGGAATTAATATTTAACCACACTGAAAGATTGTAATACAATATTGATGATTTGTTTCAAAATATGACTCACATTAAATATGTGTAACACTGAAAAAATATGGATGTAAAATACCTCTTCAATTTCATGTATTTCAGTTTTTCTTCTCAGCTCCAGTTCTTCTCTGAGTGCCTTCATTTTCTTATCATATTTGGACTCAATTTCTGTAAAAAAAGAAAATAGTAAACAAGAAATCCACAGTTATCAATCAAACCTGGGGTCAATGTTCAAACTAATTAATGCAAAGCAATTGCAATAATAATTATTTTTTGTGTCCATTTTCTCTATACATGTAAGTGACTAATGGTATCACTGACTGGAACGTTTTATCTCAGGAGACATGTGACACCACCTCACTAGGTTATTTTAAAGTGAACCTTAAGCTAGAACTGTGATTGGTTTTATTATTTTATATTTACGATGTTTTTATCATTGGATGTACATAACTTTTAGCTTTTAAACTTTTAACTTAACTGTTATTTTAACTTTCAATATTTATTTATACAGGGCCCCACTGAAGAGCACCTTATGGTGAATTGGGCTTCCTGTTTAAGTATTTTAATTGTTGTTATTATTATTATTTTTATTATTATTATTATTATTATTATTATTATTATTATTATGATTATGATTATCATTATCATTATCAGAATCATAACTAGCCTTCAAACCTAAACATCTCTCACAACTGAGAGAGGCATCTGAGATTTAGGCCAAAATTCTTGCAAATAACCACAACAACAACAAAAATTGTGTATATGTATATAGTATGCAGAGGTTTCATCACTGCAGCAGAAGGGCAGCTGGTTTGCACAGGTAGGCAAAACTTTTTGAACTGAAATTCTTTATAAGAAAAACTTTCCTCTAGATGGTCTAACCAGGTGACCAAAATCATCCTCACAACCGGCACGGCCCTTAATGAAACCCCCGGTATGTTACTGGTTAAATTAACTCAAAAATATTTATGTGCAGATTGGTTTGATTTTCATGTTGGTCTGGATATTTTTGTACTCTACACTCACCTTTAACTTGTCTTTCAAAGTCTTGTCTGAGTCTAGTCACATGCTCATCATGGCCCTATTGACGAAAAAATAATTAAGTTTAAGACCTGGCATTGACAACTGTTTAATACCAAGGCCAAATTGTATTTCAGTCAGACACACAAATGTATTTTATGAAATGTTACAGCAACTTTCTTCAATTATTCGTGATTGTCAATTAACTCACCTTCTTTAGATTCTTAACAACATCCTCATGAGAAAGTTCCTGTTCTTTGAGTTCCACCTGAAATCAAACCATTTAAATGTTATTAAAAATACCTTGTAAACTAGGAACTTGTAAAGAATTTATGCATCATAAACCAGCTACCCACAGAAAATCTTAGAACCACACAATGTCCATCACATTAAAAGAAACACTAGTGACAAACCTTGAGCGATCTCTTGTTCTTTCGCAGATCTTGTTCATTATTTTTGTGTTCATCTTGAGCAAGCTTCAAAGCTACAGCACCTTCGAAAACATACATGTATGGCGTCATACAGTGCTGAACAAACATGATGTGTATCAATGTCAGTATCCCTGCAGTGCAGTTCACACCACATGATTACATGTGTATGCTTTATTCATTATACAAGCTGTCATGTTCATGTATGTACTAACAATATCTTCAATCTTAGTCAGACATAACAGTTATGGCTATATCTACAGTATATCAAGCTAAATTATTCAGACTGTATAATGTTGTTGTCTGATCACTATGCTGCCTATGCTATGAATTCAGCTTAAGGGTTTTCAAGTCAGGTTGATAGACAAAATGCACCCCAGATTTACAAAGTGTAGTGTAATAAAGAGTGGCTTCAGCTTGAAAATGACGGTCAAAGATCTAATGTAACCAACGCATTGTTTCTTCTTGATCACTTACTTTCAGCCTTAAGCTCAGCAATGTTGTTCTGGTGTTCATATAACAAATGCTTCACTTTTTGCTTGTATACTTTGATTTCCACCTGATGCCTCTCCTCTGCCTCTTCCATTTCTCGGTCTTTGTTACGAAGCTCTGCTTTCTTTTCTTCATGCTGTCTTTTTGTGATTTCCCAGAAAGTGTTCACCTTATCTCGCTCAAGTTGGAAATAGTTCCGTTCTTCACGCTCTCTGTCTAATTCCTCTCGTAATCTTACAATGTGCTCCTCAAGTTGCTCTTTGCTCATTTCCTCTGTGCTGATTCCATCCACTATTGTAGGAGTCTTGGATTTAGCAGACTTCTTTTTGCCCTTCTTTTTTCCACTTTTCTTTTTTGGTGGCTAAAGCAGCACAACAAGAAATTATTACTTACTGTATTGAACAAGCATGCAGCATAATAAAAAAACAAAACAAACACGGCAATCACTTTACAAAGCTTGCTTGACATACAATGAACACCAGCAAAGATATAGACAGAGGACCGATTTCAGTCGAAAAGCATGATCAGTGAACACAGAGGAACCTACTGTACCCAATAGTCCAAAGATCTTTGAAAGGTAGAGAAAGAAAAATATGAACACATGCCAGTCTTCTGTGATTTAGTAAATAAAGGTTTTTCATTAGAACAGAAGATTATTTTCAAAACATCCCTGATGTTACAGCCATATAAACTTTATATGTGTAATTAGCTTGCATGTAAGCTTTTCTTTTATGTATGCCAGAGTTGCCAGTGTTATTCATAGAAATCTCTCACTGCCAAATGAATTCCCGTACGATCTAAATAAAGTTATACATAGGGAAACCGAAAGGACAGAGCTACGTGCCCCTATTATGGAGTTCTCTGTATTACAGAGGTAAAGATTAAGCTTATATAAATTCTGATCTGGTTTCTTCGAGTGAGGTGGAGAGGTTCGACTGTAATTCAGAAATATGGCAACTATTTCTACAATGTGTTCAATTATAGCAAGCCCATAGCATTTAGGATACAGAATAGCAAATAACTGCCACCTACCATACTGCCTGTTTCTTGATTTTAGCTACAAAACTGGTAGAATTTTCAGCAGTAAATCAACAGATCATGAAGGAAGATTGTGTTGCCTGGAAACGAATTCAACAACATCAAACTCCCGGATTTCAAAATGGTACTTACCGCTGGACCTGAAAACGTGGACGCGGTATTTGTCACGATCAATGTCACGATCTCTTTTCAATCAATGTTTGTAAAGTTAGGGTTCTGTCCTCGTGTACCGGTTCCCGAGAACCGATACAAAAGACCCAACAATATTCAACACACCAAAATTCGAACCACAAAACTGTTGATCTTCCTGAGATTTTACTTAAATGATGTATAAGAGCAGCTGAAAACTAATATTTATACAAATTTTCGCTCCGAATGGGTTCTTGGTTTTGTGATACACTACGCTTGAATTTCCAAGCTTTTGCGTGACGCGGCATTTACATGACGGCCTAGAAAGCTGTCATGATGGTTAAAAAGTGACTTATTTCGGGGAACTTGGCTATCTGAACAGTTCATGTCTTAGAAAAAGTATTATTTTAATGTTTTAGAGTTCCTCGAAAGAAATAACTTCACGGCAAAAAGAATAACCTCACGGCAAAAGTGAAAGACTCACGGCAAAAGAAATAACCTCACGGCAAAAAGAAATAACCTCACGGTAAAAGAAATAACTTCACGGCCAGAAGAATAACCTCACGGCAAAACAGAAAGACTCACGGCAAAGGAAATAACCCCACGGCAGCCTCACCGTGAGTCTCTTTGTCCTTTTTCTTTTTGTCGGGAGGTTTATCTATTTGCCGTTTACTTTTGTCGTGAAGTTATTTCTTTTGCCGCGAGGGTTTTCTTTTACTCGTTTCACCGTGAGGTTATTTCTTTTTGCCGTGAGGTTATTCTTTTCACCGTGAGGTGATTTCTTTTGCCGTGAGTCTTTTACTTTTGCCTTGAGGTTATTCTTTTTGCCGTGAAGTTATTTCTTTTGCCGTGAGGTTATTCTTTTTGACCAAACGGAAGTAAAGCGAATTTCTGCGAAATCACGCAGCGTAACAAAAAATGGGTTATGACTGAAACTATCAATTTGGTGGACACTTACAATACAAAATGGCGGCTTGACTACACAGCACGACACGGAGAAACGTCGCGAGTCTTTCTTAATTTGGCTCATTTTTGACCGCAATTTTAACCTCCAAACGGGTAAAAATTTCAGTTTCATTTAATTTTATGTTTTTTTCATGATCCGAGACGATCCGAGTCGATCCGAGTTGATCAAGATCGTATTTATAAATGGGACGATTATAACATCAGCTAGGCAAATAGAGACAATCTTGTAAGCATATATACACTTTAATTATATCATGGAGCGAAGTAACCTCTGTATGGAGCGAAGTGACTTTTGGTTGGGGCGAAATGACTGGGGGCGAAATGACCATGGGGCGAAATTACCGGATACCTTAACGGCTAAACAAAGGTTCGTAAAGAAAGGAGTACAATGGTTATTCCCTATGTGCACTGGTACACAACCAAAGTTAGTGATCTCTCCCAAAGTGCAGTGTTCATTTTAGATCATAATAATATTATATAACCACCGATTAAGTTATTATTGAAATCAGTCACAGTTCTCAAATCACTTTCTGTTGTTCGACAAAGAAAAGTCGTTCCCAACCCTCTTGGTTCGCGCGGCATTTTGAATGACGCATTCTCATCCGGGCCTTGGCTAAGAGGAGCGAAAAGGGCTATGGGGACGAGAATGTGAATGACAGTCACGAGTTTTGTTCACTTGCGTTACTTATTGATGCACTGCAAGACCTCCCACTTCTAAGCATGTTTTCGTTTAAGCTGTGTTGGATAGTTTTCGTGCTGGATGCGACATTGGCTTCGTATAGAAGTGCCGATTCTTTGAATAAGAGGGTAAATTCTTCCAGTGTCTTTCGTTTTGCAAACATTTATGGCGACCACATGGTTCTACAGATGAAACCCTTCAGCGCAATGGTTTGGGGATTCGGTCAAATAGGCGAAAAAGTTGTCGTCCAGTTGGGGAGTGAAACTCAAACGACTGAGGTAGTCACAGGTTAGCTATTGAGTTTGCCAAAAGGTGGTTTATTAACATAGAAATTCTCCATATCGTTGTTTCCCCCTGGGTATTTCTAGAGGGGGGCGGGGGAGGGAGGGGATTTGGGCAGTTTTCTCGGGTATGAATTTTTTTCTCACCTGTAGTTTGTGCAAGAATTTTTTTTTTCGGTCAAACACAGGACCTGGATAGTAAAAACCGCATGTTCAATGTTTTTCCCTTAGCTCCCCTTGCATGATCTTTTTTTCAGCAGTTTTTACTATACAGAAATATTTTTTTTGGAAATTGTCCTCCCCATCCTCCTCAAAAAATAATGGCCTGTCCCTTAAAACACCCGAACTTGTGATTAACATCGATTATGCTAAGATCACAGCAGCAGAAAATAGTGTGTTGATCATTCTGGGTTGTTATCGTACGACACACGGGAGCAGATTGTCAGGGTGGCAGAAAGGAAGTTAAGGGAAAGAGGTCTTTCTAGCCTGTGAACAGGCTCCCGGCAAGGACAGAAGGGTTGAGAGAACGAAATTAACAGAGAACAACAAATGCACAATTGTCACGCACCGTAGAAGTCGTGTAGGGCAGTCAACTGCATTTTACAAAGATCTGTCAAATATTTATCTCAAAGATGTCAGCAATCAGCGGTTTAACCAATCATATCATGATACCAGATCCTAGTATCATGGAATGGTGGCATCAATAGAATGTCTACAGGCTCCCTCGCTTCAGTTGGGCTCACCGGGAGCCTGTTCACAGGCTAAGGTCTTTCACTTTCCATAATTTTCGTACTTTTCACCTTACATGTCATTTGTCCTTGTATGTCATCACAATTTTTGACCATTCTGTGGTTCTTGGAAATGCCAATATATGGCTCATTGGAGGTACCTGGAAATTCTGCCAAGGGTGGGGTGGGGTGGGGGCCGGGGGGCCGGGGTGGTCTTTGATATCTGGAATTTTAAGAAGGGTTGGAGCCAAGAGAGGAATATGGCTATTTCAACTGATGTTTCAACTTCTCTCTCTCTGTCAATTATTAGCACTGTTAGTTGTAAAATGTTAAATTTATCACCTGTAGATTGACATGGACCATGACATTTTTTTCTATTTAATTTGAAACTACTGTTAAGATCATAAAAATTCTGGACATTTACTGGGTAGTGTTCCTGGCATGCTTAAAACCCAGTACAGAAACATACAAAATACACTCTTTAAATTTAATTTATTCTATAAATTGAATTTACAGTGCAACTGTTCTCTAGCTTAACTATTAAGAAGAAAATCAATCAGTCAAATGTAAAATTATTTATAACAATGGATGGTGATCTTTGTGTTAACTGCTAGATCAATGACTTTGAAACATCCAAACAGCATTTCTACAACAAAAGTTTAAACTATGTGAGGGTAAATAGGGGACTGTTTTCCTTGAATTTGTATGCTTTTGATTCCTCTACACTGCATACACTTTACAAATCCATCATTGATGGTAAATTATCTTAGTATTATTAATTTTCTTGTCTGAACATTTAAGCATGAAAAATTCAATTTGTGATGGCCGAACCAAATCCAGCTGAAAATCAATTAAAATTTAGAATATGCAGTTGGTTCATTTGCGGTAACCCATTCCGTTTTTCTAAATAATTGTTTTAAGTGAGTTATTTTGTTCTAAGTGAGGGAAGGATGGTTCAAATACTTGCATTGTAATGAAGTTCATCCTTAGCAAACCATCCCACCCTAAGACCCATTTGTATTCAACTTGTTATAGGTCCTGAAGGGTCGGGCATATGGAAAGTTGCTTTAGATTCTCAAGGTGCTGGTGGACCTCACACCATAACAGCTACCTCAGTAGTGGATGATGTCGCAGAGACTATAACACTGAAAGATGTCTTGTTTGGTGATGTTTGGGTTTGCAGTGGGCAAAGTAATATGGCATTTACAGTTAGCCAGGTAATAACATGTTTAGTAATGCATCTATCATTGTTAAGCCTGATGGTGGGGGACCCTGGGCAAATGTGGGGCATTTGACTTTTCAGAAGAATTTTTGGTTAAAATACAAACTCTAGGGCCCAAAAAATGGGTAACATTAGATCAAATATCCCCACCGTAGTGTAACACCGTAGCATTGTGCCTTGTAGGCATCCATTTATTTCAAGATAGGCATAATTTCTTGGTGTCAATGTATGGAACATAGTAGAATTTCAACGCTTAATTGTCTGACGAAAAGTGAGAATATAACTATTTAAGATCCACACAATCTCCACAAAGTGGGGTGTTCCATCAATTTATATTGAAACTGAGTAGTGAGAAGTGGTTGTTTTCTTAATTGAAAGCAGTTGCTCACCTCACCAGTGTTCTTCTTCACAAGAACTATTTCAAGATGGCCACACAGATGAGCACACGTGATAATGATATATAATCTTCTTTGCAAAAAAATCAAATGCCCCCACTTTAGGGCACAGACTCCCAAGGGTGGGAAAAGCAATGGAAGTCAAATGCCCCACATGTGTATACCCTGGGTCCCCCCAGGCATAACATTGATAGACACATAACAGTCAAAGTAACATGTTTTTAACATGTACAGTACATTAAAATGTACTGTACATGTAAATCTTTTTAACCTAGTGCCAAGACCATGGGGGAAGAATAGTGGTTGTTAATGATTCTCCCATGGCCCAGCAAGCTTGATTATGTAACTGAAATACTTTCCCTAGATTTGATGGAGATTTCTTTGTCAGAAATTTTGAGGAGCTTGTTGAGGCAAAAGTGAAATATGGGAAGGTGGGGGGTGGGGGGGAGGGTGACTTCCATGTAAAAAGGAGGGGCTTAAAAAAGCAGTATTGCTACCTCTTAAGGTCGGCACACATGATGGTACTAGTACCTGCAACTAGTACCTGCAACTAGTCCCCTGAAGAGGTTACACGAAGAGACTGGTCACAGGGACTTGCCCCATGAACAGTTCACACAAAACTTTTTGACAAACAAGTTGAAGGGACTTGTCCCAAAAATTCAAACCAGTTCAAATTCATGGGTCTCGTGGTACAGACCAAATTTTGGTCCCTGTGACTAGACTTTGTGGAAAAAATGGCTTTTTCACATGATGGAAGTTGTCCCCGCGACTTGTTGCAGGGGCTAGTCCCCTCGTGTGTGTTGACCTTTAGGGTGTTCAGCCTCAAAAGGTCCACAGCAGGAGCTGATCTGCAGTACCTTTTAGTGTACTGAGCTGAAAACAATATGACAGGAGACAATGTGGTGTTTTAGAATTAGTACCGCTTAGGGTTGGAAAAAATCAAGTTAAGCCACACCCACAAAACAGGATTTTGATACCTCTTAGGGTTTTTAGAATGATCAAATTATTACTATTTTTGCTATCCATTACCAGTTCCATTACCACTCTCCCTAGCATATCTTGTGTTTTATTATAAGATTTTGTATTTTTTTCCACAAATTTAACTTGAATGCTTTCTCCAACTAAAGAGCAAAAAAAAAAAAAAAAAAAAAAAAATTAAATTTGGAACATTTTGACCACATTTTACTAAGTTTAACAGGTGAACCTTAACTATATAATAAATATCATTTTATAATATGTTTTTTACTCAATCCAATTTAGGTGATAAATGCTTCAAAGGCAATTGAAGAGGCAAACAGTTACCCAGAAATAAGATTGTTTACAGCATATCAAATAGAATCAAGTACTCCTTTATATGAACTGAAAGAAGTCAAACAACCTTGGAGTGTAGCTTCAGCTGGTAAGAAACTCTATCTTCCTTGGAGGATATCTTTTGCCAAGAGTTATATTTCTATTTTCTACAGAAACAGAACTAACACAAACTGTTGAGGTATGGATCCCTCTAGCAATGAGAATTTACATGAATGAATATTCCAGATGTTTTGGAGAACTCTTGAAAACAAGCAGCAGCAACACTTGCCTTGTATTCTCAAAGCATTTTTCCTTCTCTCAAACTTCCAAATATGTCTCCATAGTTTGATGGAAATACAGAAAGTATTTAAATATCAGCTTTTGCTTTTTCTAAAGAAACTGTCAATGGTGGTGCCTGGAACTATTTCTCAGCTGTTTGTTGGTTTTATGGTAAAAACCTTTATGACCACTTTAAAAGACCTATTGGATTAATTGCCACATACTGGGGCGGCACCCCAGTTGAAGCTTGGTCCTCTCCAGATGCTCTAAAGAAATGCAACATAACTGGAGATAAAGTAGATCACCTGTAAGTAATGGAAATGTGCTGCTGGTCTAGATAACTATATTATACACATTTTCTTAGTAAGTGCCGAGGGCTTATTAAATTTCTGCTGTTGGTGCTTATTTAGATAGGACACTTTGTTTCTGTACTTGTGTACCTATTCATGACAACTACAAGCCACAAACTTTTAATTGATAATTTGGCTCTTGGCTGATGGATTTGAACTCAATATAGTGTAACTGTGGGCACAGGGCAGGGGTGGATTTTTTTTTGGCGGGGAGGTTGATTGGGTCGCTAGCCACCCTCCTCTTGGCTAAGCAATAAATGAAAAAGATTGTGAAAATAAAGAAATTGCAGAAATAAAGGCAAAAACTCTGGATAAGTACCTCATTGTAATTTCTAGTTTGTGGCATTGCTAGTATCTCTGGTGTAACAGCTTTAAATTAGGTTTCAATTCTCAAATTGAAACACTTTGTGGGCATGCTCCTTTGATTCATGCAGTGGAGCTCAGTTGTGGAAAAACATACCTATTGAACTAACACAACCAAACTTTTTTAAGTTCTAGACTAAACTAAGTTGCCACAGTTTTAAGGAAATTTTTATCTACACAGCCTCTGTGAAAAGCAGTTGGGAAGATAGGTAGCTAGTTGATCATCATAAATAGACTGACAGAAATACTGTGTATAAATGAAGTTATTGTATCATATCATATCGTACCCCAAAGTACTAGCAACCGGCCCCCCCCCCCTGAAAAATCCTGGATCCATCCCTGCAGGGGTGGATACTCAAGGGGGAAGGGGGGATGGTGACTGGTACTTTGCGGTTGGAGAATTAATGGGGCATATTCCCTTTGTGTTGCAATTTGAGAAATGGAACCTAACTGCATACTGTTTCACCAAAATGATGCACCTGTCTTGAGTGTTTGGCTTTATTTCTGCCATAATATTCACAATCGTTTTCAATTTTTTAAATATTTTTCTTCTCCAAAAGGGGGGTGGCTAGCCACTTAATCCAATCTCTACCAAATCCACCCCTCAGACAATTTCTTGAAAACTCACCTTAACTCAGTACAGAGGACTTAGTAATGGCAGATAAGAGCTTGTTGTAAAGTTGGAAAAGGGTTGTTTTCTAGTCAGAATAGGCTCACTTAACATTTACAAAACACTTTAGTATAAACTGGGACATTTCATAGACACCTGGAGTCCAAGGGCTCCAGCAACGTTTTCTCTCACAAATATTGCCAGACTTTCAAGGCAGGGTGAATCATTCAGTCTGTAGGATTACAAAGGATCAGGAAATGAGATCTGGCTAGATGCCATCCATTTTCCACATGTGACCTGTGGAGTAGGTGCATTTTAATGGCCGGATTTTCTCCCATTTAAAGATTTTTTTCTTGTCAAACATTTTTGTGCTGGTAATCAACCTTCTATTGACTGTGCACCGTGCAAGATGGGCCAAACGGTGGACCACACACTTTTGAATTGAGATGAAATTGGCATTGTGTGCAATGTAAAGCTGGGATGGTTTGCTCAATAACAATACAGGGGCAGATTTATTGGAGTGGGGTGGATTGGGTGGCTAGCCACCCCCTTTTAGAGAAGCAAAACACTAAAAAAATTTGAAAAAGGCTGTGAATATTATGGCAGAAATAAAGGCAAACTTGCTGGACAGGTACCTCATGGTTATTTCTACTTTGTGGCATTGCCATTATTTCTAGTGACATGATTTCCAATCATTTTGGGGGTTGCCTCATTGATTCTGGAACCCTAAGGTACCTGCCAACCCCTTGAAAAATCCTGGATGCACCCCTGGCAATATTTATTTAGTACATACTTAATCTAGTGTATTTGTTAATTAGTATGTATTTTGTGTTGAGGTACTTGTCACCTGAAGAGGAGAAGTTCTTCAGCCCTAATGAACACTCTGTATTGTACAATGCTATGATCCATCCTCTCCTTAACATGACCATATATGGTGCAATTTGGTATCAAGGGGAAGCTAATTCTCATGAACCATATACATACAACTGTACATTTCCAGCCATGATTGATGATTGGCGATCCAAGTGGTTTCATGGCACAGATGAACTCACAGCACCTGACTATCCTTTTGGATTTGTACAGGTACAAAGTACAAGTTATTCTCACTAGGCTGATGAGTATAGAGGGCGAGGGGTTTAGGCTGGGACTGAGCTGGTGTTTTAGTCATTTATTATGTATTGATTGATAATAGTAATAGGACTGAGTGGAGTCCAATTTGGTCTCTAATCATACAGGTGATTACCGGTAACAAAATCGGACGACCGCAAATTTGTTAATCATGAATATGATTGCAGGCCAAATTACAGGCCAAAATTTGAAAGGCACAATGTCCTGTTACCAATTAATCATTAGTCAGTCTCTTGAACATAATATGTTGTTTTCTTTAAATTATTGGTCTGCATTATTGCTTCAAAACACTTTGCAATACATTCAAAAAATACATGCAAGATTACCTGATAATTAGATACAACAGCAGTTGAACTGGAAAAAGTCGATAAGCGAGTCAACAAGTCAGGCAGAACGTGCGATTTTGCTATGATGTAACACCACTAAATGGTGTGAACAACAGGCGATGACGATTAAATTCCTGTGAAAGTCCAGAAATGGCAACCAAAGGCTGAAGCCATTACATGACCTGTTCAGGTTCTTCAAAAGGTAGATAAGGCTATCCACCCAATAAATCAGTATCCAGTGGATTCTAGCGTGGTTCGTTTTGTTATCACTCATCCACTGGATAGCGATGTATCCGGTGGATAGCGCTATCGAGCCTTAGAGCTACTGGGGCCAGCATCATTGATTCATCAACTCAAGAAGTAATGGCTATTCTGATAAGTGTGTTGGTTGTGAAAAGTTGAATATTAAGGAAAGTTGTGCCTGATTCTCAAAAAGAAAATGTAAGAATTGACTTTCAGTGTGGAACCATTGCATTCATTGGACACCATTTCATTCATTCAGCACATGAATGAATTTGGTTTATTTAGTGTTGTGTATTTTGTTTTTGTTCAGTTGTCTGCCACTGGAAATGATTCAGTTGTTGCAGATGGGTTTCCTGTTATTCGCTGGGCTCAGACAGCCAACTATGGTTATGTTCCTAACCTCCGAGAACAAAATGTGTTTATGGCTGTTGCCATGGATTTGGGAAATGCATCAGCGCCATATGGCAGTATTCACCCAAATGATAAACAAGATGTCGGTTTCCGTTTGGCGCTTGCTGGACGAGCAGTTGCTTATGGAGACATTGATGTATATTATTCTGGGCCAATTGTTTCTGATGTCATATTTACTTCGGTGGCTAATACAACAACTTGGAACACTACTGTGAAATATCAGCATGAGAGTGTAGGTAAAGGAGGCATTCAACTGAGATCAGGACACGGATTTGAGGTGCAGTTTATTTGCAAAGTTCTGTATTCCAGGTACATGTAGTCTGATTCTGAGGTGGCTGGGGCGGCCGGATTCATGATTTTAGAGAAGGGCGTTCGAGATACAGACCGCTGCAGGGGGTCCCTGTAGGGGGGTCCAGAAAAACTTTGAAACTGAGGTCCTCTGAATGGGATTTCTGACATTCCGAGGCCAAGTCAGCGTGTTGTAGTCTCATTTTTTTAATTTAGGGGCTCAACGAAACCCCCCCGAGCCCCGTAGTCCGCCCCAGGGTGGTGCAAGTTGGTCAGCTCTTCTTATGAAAGTGGTCAGCAACATCGGATCATCTAAGAATGAGGCTACATTTCCGAGGAGTCTCTTGTTGAGTGATTAGTAACTTGTTTGTTTGCTTTCTCTTGTAGTCCAACGATTATTAGTGATCTTTTCTTACAAAGAAGGTCAGATCAGTAACTTTTCAGTTGAGGAATAGACGTTTGAAACAATGTACGAAGCTGAATTCATTACTTCATCGCTGTTGCAGTGGAACCCCGCCTCAGGTCACCTCGTTATTACGGCCACTCTTTGGTCTCGGCAAAAAGCCCATACATTTCCTTGTAAGAAAACCCCGTTAATGCGGCCAACGGCCAAATTCTGAAATCTCAACCTGTATAATCCTTTATAATTTTTCCCCGTTTATACGGCCACTCGAACCGGTTATGTTCATCTTTTCATTGTTAATATTTCATACATTGATTCAAGTTTCAATTTTTGTTAAATTTTATCTGCACTCCGGACGCTTACTATGTTTAGAAGTGCTATAATTGTGATCATGTGTGATGTATCTGTTAAGAAATCACTCAATTTACACCAGTCGTGAGGTTTGACCCTACCCCGTTAATACGGCTACCCCGTTCATACGATCACATTTTCATGGCCCGTTGGTGACTGTATCTGTTAACGGGGTTCCACGGTATTAGGAGGAATGCTTGACCATCAGTTTTCAGTGACTGTAATTAACCATCTGGAAAGTAAGAAAACATATATATCTTGTGCCGTTAAAATTAGGTGCGTGTTTTACCGCCAACTCCTTTTGTTGTCTACAGTACTACTGCACATCGCTTGAACACGAGACACAATCCATGATCACACAGGCCAAGATTCTCTCGCGAGACTTCAACTCTGTAGGTTTGACTGGAGAATGCCCTGCTCAGCATGTTCTGAAAGGATTGAGGTACGCGTGGTACACAAAGCCTTGTGAATTCAAGAAATGTGCTGTTTATAGCAACGAGAATGAGCTTCCAGGACCTCCGTTCACGTGGAATGCACCGGTCAACTGAGTTACACAAGGAGTGCGCAAGATCAGTGTCGATGGTGATTTTTGTTTAATTGAACGTAAACTTTTCTAGGACGGTTATTAGGTGAGAAAAGAGACTTTTTAATCTATGTTTTCAGTGACGAACAACTGCACCATTGTTACGATCCAAGATCAAGACAAGCAAAACAACACAGTTTACATAATTGTAGATTATTAGTATATAGCTGCACTGGTATCTTTGAAAGAATAAATAATCTCCAAGAAGTTATCAAGTAAACGACTGTAATATAGTCGATAAAAGTGCCGTTTTTTGTCACTGACTTGTATATTCTAGCAAGACGTTGACGTCGACTATGTCATCTCTTGACTACATTTACTCAATTTTTAAACAAACGTCTGTAATTCCTGTTTTAATGTAGTATACTTAGTGCAAACTATCAAATTACACATAACTACAATGCAATATACAAGAGAACAGAAAGAAATTAACCCATAATCCCTAGGAAACCCCTTCAGCTTCGAGAGTCGATTGATCATCCTGAAGTTGATTTCAGATCTGAAGAACATACTGGGCAGCTTTCTGTCTCTCCCTAGCCCTACTTGCGGGTTCAGGTTATAATGTGGGCTGCAATGGGACGCCTGACACGAGGCCAAAACTCGCGCGTGCTTATTACGTTTTTCCTAATCGAGTGTGAAGGGAATCCTTGTACTGTGTTCTTGATCTTAGAACTTCTTGCCACTAACCACTGTCTTTCACCCGTTTTGAGTGTTAAGTGCATAGCTCGACATGCTATGTAACCTGGCCTACGTCAAAAATGTAAGCACAACTGACTTCTTTATGGTCGAACTCGACTTTTATGTCATGAAAGATGGATTTATTTGACATCAAACTGAGGCTAGGAGTATCAATCAATCAATCAATCAATCAATAAATAGATAAATTGACTGTTTTGAATGTTTACATCTTTCGAATATTAACTGAGTGGCAGCGGCCGAATTCTACCGGAAGTCGCCATTGAGAGCCGAGCGACCAGACTAACAAAGTCCACAATCTCCTTCAAGTTCATTAATTTGAGGTCAGTAATTGTCATTTAATTGTCATTTGTTCCGCTAATAACCGGAAAAATTGCCAGTTTCACAGTAAAACGGTCTTTCAGCCGGTCTTTGAAACTGAGCACTGAAAGCGGGTGTAAGTATGTGGATATGTAGCTGTTGTAATCGGTAAGAACGGGAAATCCTATCGGAGAATCCATTATTGATGCATATATCATGTAGAAAAAAGATCGTTTGTGCGGTGACAGCTAGAGCTATTTTCAGTTCTGTTCATTTATATTCATTTTGATAAATACAGGATGAATAAATGGATGAATTTATAACTAAATATTGGAAACAATATTATCTACACTTTCAATAGAACAAGTGGGATGTTGAAAAAAACCGCCGGAGAGATCTCCAATCAAAAGCAAGGAGCTTATGAGCTTGTAAATGGTTCATCGAAGCAATAAACCGTTAAAATAATTTTTTTTCCATGCGGTTTACTAGTAAAACAATCAAAACTACAGTCAAACCCCTAATAAGCAGCCATCTTTTGAACGGCCACCCCTATTAAGCGGCCAGTTATCAAATTCCCGATGGGGGCTTTTTTATTGTTTTCACCTCTACTAAGCGGCCAGCCCCCTTAAAGCGGCCACTATCTATTTCCCCCAGGGTGGCCGTTTCATAGGGGGCGAACTATATGCACAGTAGGGGAGTATGAACCGGATATAAAAAACATGATGTATATCTCCATGTTTTTATTTAAGAAAACGCCAGTGCTAGTTTGAAGGTGAGGACTTTTTAAATAAACTCCGCTTTAAAACGATTTTCAAACTGACCACTTTTAGTCAGTTTTTTTTTTTTTTTGATGAAAACTTTAGTTTGTTTTCAACGCTTGGTTAAAGTTCTGTCTCGTTGCCAACACCCAAGATATGTCTTGTCCCGGCAATCGTCTCTTGTAAGAAAACTCTTGCGTCGAGCTTCAGTTCAGTCTACGAGGCTTTGCTAATCACGTTGCTTGTACCGCCGACTGAGATGGCTGCGGCCCATACTTTAGAGCGCGATTTATGAAACGAGTACTGTGACACCTGCGACCTAACTGATTCCACGGTGTTTTGTTGTGGATGGAACATAAGTATGTATACCTTTGGTCCAAACATACAACTTAATAAACCAAACGAGGTCACTAACGTAGTAGAACAAGCCACCAAAGTCACGTACCAGCTTTCGAAGTTGAAGACCACTGGGTAATAAGCCAGTGATGATAATAGAAGAATGTACATAGAGAAACCTATGTACTTTGTCTCGTTGAAGTTTTCTGGAATGCCCCTGGCTTTGAAGGCGTAGTACGTACAGAGGAGAGCAACGGTTAACGCATACGAGCAGACGGCGAGGAACAGTGAGTAGCCGGTGTCGGAGCGGAAAGGCTTGCACACCAGGAATATATACTCGTCAGGGCGGACGAGTTTTTCACTTCTGGGAGGATCAAGAATCATCCACAGTGCTATTAAGGACAGTGGAACTGAATTCATGACGGCAATTAACATGGTTTGTCTTTGAATTGTTTTGAAACATGGTGTAAACAGTATCGCTATTTTGTCCACTTGAAACACGCTCGTTATTCGCTTTGTCTTTAAGAAAAGCACCGTGATACAAAGAGTGACGGCAAAATAGCGCCAGAAGTACACAACGCAACACAAAAAATGGCTGGGCTCCACCAGTATAAGGACAGCCAAGGCAAAAAGAGCTGCGATGCCAAAAAGCAACAGGAAACTCATTTCTCTGCTAGACGCCTTCACGATTGGAGTATCGTAGAATTTGACGAAGACTGCAGAGATAAGCAGCGTGACAAGAAAGCCGATGAAGGCCACCACCATGATACTAATTCCTGTAGTGCTGATCAGCATGATGTTAATGATCGGTAAATGTTCACAACTTGTGCGCTCTTCGTTTGCCTTCGTCTCTGGTTCGCATTCTTTGCAGCTGCTTGATCCCACATCAGGGCTAATGGTCCCCTGCGGGCACTCGATGCATTCCCAACAGCACGGTGTCGTAGGTGACTTCACAGTGCCAGGCAAACATTCGGATGCACAGAAAGACACCGGAGCTGACAGATTGTTTAGCAAAGAGTTCCAGCGTAAGGTGGACTTGTTTAACAGGAGTTTTGGCGAAGCTTCTTTGTCCCAACATCCCACCACAATCTTCCCTCGACCCATTGCTGCGGTTGATCCACGTTGAAAGTTCACGATGTCGTAGGAGGCGGACACGGGATCACCATAACTGTCAAATCGAACCGTGCCAGTCAAACCGTCAAAACTAACATTTCTGAGGAACTTCTGTACATCACTTCCCTTGACGAACGGTTGCACCGAAGGACAGTGATCTGTTGACTGCATGCCATGCGCAGCAGAACAGTTATAAATTTCGTCCAGAGCGTGTGCAAGGGCGTAGACTGCATCGATGAGGTAGGAGATGAAAGAGCTTCGTATCTTGGTTATTGCATGAAATGACGTGAGATTTGCCCCGCAACCAGAATCGTTGGACTCTGTGACGGAACAGTTAAACTGTGACCTCCACAATTCGTCCCACCATACCATTCCTCTCTCAACGCTTTTTGCGGGCGTGATCCTCTTGAGGTGTTCCTCAAAGGCGGTGGATGGGTAGTCATGTGGCTGTATACCCAAGGACCCATCCAGTACAGTGTAACGAGTATCAAGAAACACTGCCTCTTCAGCAGTGAGTGCGTCACTTAGTATCAAAGTTTTTCCTTGAAGTTTCTCATCTGTTGCATCCTGGAAGAATGCCCTCCCATACCGACCAGAAAGCCAAACTATGATTACTCCAATACTGGGCTTCTTTTTAATCCTTGAAACTGTCTGCTTAATTTTTTCCTGATAGCCCAGCCGTGGGATAAACTCAGAAAAAGCAAGGCAGAAGCTCTTTCGATCGTACGACTCTTTCTCTAACGCCCAAATGCCATTGCGTCCGTAGGAGTCATCTAGACCCACCGCTGCCACGTATGTCCAATTGAAATGTTCTATAATGTCTGCCATGACCTGTGCTTGCAAGTTGTCCGGTGGAACTGTCCTGAAGAAGTCTTTGTACAATTGTGAGCTCAACTCTACGCTTGTTGCTGTTGGACTTATGGCGGGAATAGTGGCGACCTGGAGTAGACTTCCCACTAAGACAGCGCTGCCGGAGTTGTACGGTCCAACAAGCGCTGAGATGGGCTTAAACCCGGCCATTGTGACATTACCCAGAGAAGAAATGTTGAACGTGTTCAGGTGTGGCATGCACACTGGATCACTGTCCCGCACTAGATCGTAGGTGATGTGCATGGCCAATGCGATGCTCTCACAATAGTCTCGGATGTCGTAGCCGATTGTAACGTTGGGCAGAATGTTCGGATTCTGGTTCACACTTTCAATAGCAAAGATCATCGATTCAGCGTGTCCCAGTCCCATTGTGAAGAGGTCACCACAATGCTGACCATTTCCAGCGAAGTGAAGGCCAAATAGGCCTCCCAACATGACATCGCCATCTTTGTAAGCTCTTCTGTCGTGATTGCAGTTTGTGTAAGGCGCTCTGAGGAAGAACAGTGTCCACATGTGCAAGAACCAAGTGACCTGCCTTTCCCAAGCTGTCAGCCTCATTGCATTCGGGGCAGGCAAATGCTTTTTCTCTACAACAAGATCAGAATTGCCAATGAAATGACCGCGAACTATCAGTGGAACCTGGTTAAAACTGACACCTCAATGGGACACGCAAGTGTCCATAATGAGTGGTTCACAGAGTAGACATATTGTATCGACATAAATCAACACTAAATTGATACTAAAGCGTCCAGTTTAAAATTACGGTTAGAGCGGTTTTTATTGTCTCAACCATCAGTTGAGCTCAAAGCCTAGAAACCTTACTGTCACTCAAATAGTTAAAGGTATCCTACTAAATTTGAGTCTACTTGACAAGAACGCGACTACTGAAGATAATCATTTTTAAAAATAGTTTACAGTATCTATACTAGTTACAAAAACGACAAGCTTGATGAAGACAGCTGAATTTACATACAATCGTGCATTTGATATATTTTGCTCCCGAAGGAGAAGCAGAACGAAGAAATTGTTTTCCAGATCAGTTGTTAAAGTGGATGTGCACTAGCTTAACTGAGCTTACAAAGTATGCAGTGCTGTGATAACACTGAACCAAGCATGTGTCGGCTATTATTTCATGTCTTCTAGGGATTAACTTTCCATAGTTTTGCGTGATTGTAGCGGCCAGATTCAGAGTGTTTGCTTGCATCTCCCTCAACAACTGAACACTAATATGTTCATGGTGAAGTAAGTCTTTTAAAAATCAAACTCAATTACCCCTAGGTCCAGACCAATAAGCCAGAAGCCATTATTTTGTGATCGGTGCGACGGCAAACTCGACCAAAACCTGCCGACTACAGAAGAGTTCATGTCTTCGTTACTAAAATGCGCTGACTATATTTACCTGCTGAACGAAAAGGAAGTCTTAAGCCAAAACCACTCCAGCTTAAGATAAGAAGCTTATTCATAAAAACAACGAATCTGTATTACTAGCAGCTAAACGTCGCCGCAGCTGGCTCTGAAAATAAGTTAAACTGGCGAGGCTTTTATACGATACCATGAAAATACGAAATTAGCAAGTTTAATTATAAGGAGCGATCTGTGCCATAAGTTGAACAAATTAAATCAAAATTCAGATCTCTTGTATCCGTATGCTGTAGAGATTTCTCGTGTTTTCCTATTAGCCGAAGAGCGCGAAAGTGGTTGGCAAATCTCAGACCTTTACAATTTCGTTTCAAAATTAGCTGATCATACTTCGTTACTGTTTGTACCTCTCCATGTCATTTCGCCATGTCTCTTTTAGCTAAATTTGGAATGTTCTGATGAGTCCATTCTTTTTATCAAATTGTTAACAATAGAATACGAAAATTACCAGTACTTACAGTGTTCGGAATGATATAACATAGGTGCAGAAAAAAAATGAAATTTTGCTTTACATCCAAATCCTTTCTTTCATTAAAAAAGTTTTTATGAGAATGATGGACATCTTCCGCCCAACACAAATTGTAAAGCGTTTTAATTCAGGTACAATTACACGCTTCCCTTAACTCGATTGGTTATGGCTAATTTCATTTGCAAATACATTTTACTAGTTTATTTCTTTCATGCAGATTTCCTTTCCGCTTTTTCGTCAACGACATGCAGTTGAAATGTTTCGTTACGCTGATCAGGTTACCAGAAAAACAAATTGGTGTGATATAGAATTTTGAAGTTGGAGAACTCCAAACTGTGTGCAGCTATTGGCTGGTTACGATCTGTCTGGCAACAAACCTTGTCCTTTTCATTCCTCCAGTATGTCCGCGATCTTATCACCGGATTTTTGGAAAGATGTGAACCAAAAAAGCCAACTCTACAAAGACTGTGAATTTTGTCTCGTCGTGAGCGTTTCAAAATTTACCAACACAATATACTTCGGTGCGCTGATTGATTTGGTGGGCTAATATATTCAATGCGGGTTTTAATGACGGCCTTTCTGCATGGGCCTGAAGGCAATCTGAAGGCAATATGGGGGCACTCTAAGCACTGCTGCTGCTTTGAAATTGCCATAAACGTTTTGTTTTCAATCTCCCTGTCATACAAGTGAGGCGGTCGGTCGATTAAAAAGATCATTATAAGGCGGAAGAGAAATATCTCAGGGAAAAAAAAAAATTCCTCTGACTGTTACTTTGCATCAAAGTCACTATCAATCCAGAAGTTGTTCAGTCAAAAACGTGGTTATGAGGCCGCCTGGTTTAGATGTCAAAGTCACTTGAACATGCATATGAAGCGTATTAAAATTGGGAACACCCAAAAAACAAGAGTAGGCAATGAATCAGGGAGCTAGGTTCTTCAGGCACATGAATATAATATATTATTATTAACGTTTTGTTTCAGTTTTTCAAATCAACTTGGGCGGTTCGGCGATGGCAACGAAACGTTTTATGAAGATGTCTTCGGCAGCAGTTTGCCATGCTTGGGGTGACCGTAGCAATTGCGGCACGGAAAGTAAAGGTTTTAACATCTCTTAAATACTCTTCACGATCAAACCATTGCGACGACGTCAGGTACTTATTAAGCGAAAGAGGAGAAATTTGACCCTTGATGTCCTCTCAAATAATGAAAGGTGTTAATCTTCATTTTTTTTTTTCTTTTCGGTGGGTGTAAAAATTAAACACAGTACAATTGATCGCTGAAAACTTCATTAACATAGAGGCTATATCGTCACTGCCATCATTTGCTCTGATAACATTGAAGAAGCCAAACTCGAGTTTTCTAATTTAAATTCGATTCACTTTGATGGTCAGTTTATTTTGGTGAGGTCTGGTGAAACGGCAATTAAGCCTTTCAAATCTGAGTCAAACTTCGGGTCAGTTTAACAAATGTTGTTGTTCAGTGACCTAAAATGTGGATGAAAGCTTGCTGTGTGGCTAGCGCTATTCAAATGAAAGCTACATTGAAAAATATATTGATGCGGTACTGTTTACTTTGAAGTCGTTATTTTACAAAGATATCTTGCCAATTCAGTTCAAGATGAAGAGTTACGAAAGCATAACATAAGTGTAAAAAAAGAAGCTCAGGAAAAACGGGCTAGCCTACCTTTGCAAACTATCGTAGTGGACGCCCTTTTGTGCAGTGTTATCAAAGTTGATTCAACCGTTGTCTCAATGTTTCAGTTAAGTCTTGGTTAACTGAAGTTGTAAGATGTTGTGACTTAATTCTCGGTCGAAGCAACTAGATTTATTCGTGTCAACTGCCTTCTTTTACAACAAAAACATTCAGAATAATTGCAACTTTCATTAAGTATCATTTACAAATGCAAATACCCAAACAGCAAATCAGAAAGAGCAGCTGGAAATAACAACAGTGAATAAGGCTTTTATCGACTTTCCCTAATTTTCCTTGGAAACGGAAAGTTGTTACTTCGTCCAAAAAAGCCTTACTTGAATGTAAAAATACCGGGGCTAGGCTTAATGTCCTCTATCTGAACATTCGTGCTTATTGAATCGTGAATAGAGGATAAATTGAAGCCGTTTTTAATAGCCTTTATTGACAGGTCTTTATTTTTCTAAATCTGGATCTGTTTCGCGGCTTTTGTCCAGTCAACACCCAGCGGGAGAAAAAGAAACAACGTCGCTCTGTTTAAGATATTTTTCATCCGACACTTAATAATTTCGGTTTTCAGTGAAAATGCATGGCAATATAATTGCTTTGATTTAAGCTCATCTAGTTTTCATCTAGCGCTATATATTTATTTCGTAAAACAGACTGAAAAGTTAATATTTTCCTAGTTGTCTTGCTCGTACACTTGAGTCAGCAGATGCACGGATATAAATATAGCTTCGGGGCGGAGGATCAAGTGCTAGGCGCCCTAAAACACTTGAATTTTCTCCGCAGAGTAAACATCGAAACAAGTTTTAACGACACTATGTCTTATTCGGTCGTAATTTGTCGGAAGATGGGCTTCACCCAGTGTTTATTACAAGGAAGCCGACAAAAATTCCAAATTAAACTGAAACGAGTGCAGTAGATTTGTTAATTTTCAGCCACAAAATAAACGATAATAAAGAAATGTGGAGGCAATGTTTTTTATGAGTTTTCCATTGTTAATGTGCCGCGACTTTCTGATTAATCCTTGATTCAGATTAGTACGTCTACGACAAAAAAAAAATGCCTGCCTTGTGTAAATAAAGGCTGCAACGATTTGGGGCGTAACATCTCTTTCTTTCCCTGCACGTTCTCATCTCGAGGCTTATGCCGTGCCCCAGGCTTGTGAAACTAACAGATGCCGTTTTCTTTGGATTTTATTAACATAGTGAAGTAAACATAAGTTCTGTAATAATCATCTTTCGCACAATATGTTTATTTGAACGCTTACTTCCCTTGGCTCAGACACAGACGATCTTTTCCGTAAGTACTAAATCATAGAATTTTTTTCTTTTTACCTAACATTTGAATAAAACTGCTGTTTCATAGTTATTACTTGCACAATTTGTTGCCTCCACAACCAATTCTTAGATTCGGCTTGGGAAATTTTCTTTTAATAACCAAAGGTCTCACTTTACAAAGCGCCGGGAGTTTATACCTCGTAAAATTGCATGTCACTTTTTGGCGCTCATATTACGAAGAGGTGTCGGCCGGATTGCGATCCGGTTTAGCGTCATGTGAAATGCAAAGTTAAAAACTGTTCCGGGTCAATCGCCGAAAAAAAAAAAAAAGTGATTTAATGATAACCTACCTTGAGTTTGAACCGCTTAAGAGTGAGAGGAAGTTTGGTTTCAAATTTCTGTGGATTTTGGCTGGAATTAAACAGTGAAACAACCAAGTGAAAACGTCAGTCAAAACTGTGACGCATGAGATCTCGAATCTACGTATTTTTCATTAAGTAGGTAAATAAGCCATTTATGGCATGTCCCAATAAAACCTAAGTCAATGAAACAAAACCATCGAAACACCGACATCAGATCAACGGAAAAGAAAAGACAAAGGAAGGGGAAAAAACGGACAACAAACCCAAATAATTCGTTTAATTGTACTTTGAAGCCCACGTGATCAGACCCTGAACGGACTCGGAAAGGAATATTCCATCTCTGAGTTGGCCTAAGCCTCTCTATCAAAGCGAGGCCTGGTGCACAACCATTCATATGAAAATGAGTTAATTTGCATGTCCTCATTTTCATATGAAAGGATGGGCACCAAGACTCGCGTAGAGAAAGAGGCTAAAGGCAATTCGGAAATGACCTCTTAGTACGAAATATGCCTGGGATAGCAAGATGAACACACTAAGGGAATCATTTTTAGCCATTCTTCAAGAGAAAACAAGAGACTATCAATTTGAAAAAGTCTGCCCCATCGACTTTTTCAATTTGCGATCAACACGTTGTGCATGTGAAACTAGTAATAGTTGTAATAGTTTTACTGGTTTTACATGTACAGCTGTTAGAGTTTGAGGGTGTTCATTCCAAAGCCGAACGGTTCTATATACAGAAGACTGCTGGCCGGTAGCTGTTCTGTTCTACTGATGACAGTGCACAACTACAACAATTTGTAACATAACTAGCTGTCCAACAATGTAAATGTAACATGCCTTTTGACTTCCCTCTTTAATTAAAGGGCTGGTGTCACAGTAATACGTTGGGCACTGGGAGGCCCACTGCAAGGTTTCTAGCCAATAAAATTGTTAAGGCGGGGGTCTACATGAAGGCCGTATTTTAGTTGGGTATTATGGTTTTAATGCAAATATCTCATTTACATTTCAAGCAGTCAAGAATCTCTCTGCTCATCCCACACATCTATGTTTTGGGCTGCTTTGTAAATTTTTTTTGGTGATTTTTAGGTATATTTGGAGATAAATAGTTTTTCTCAAAGGATTAGTAAAACCTATGGAAACAGGAAATTTTGAAGATTTGGTATTGTTTTAAAAGTAGAATTTGAAGTTAAAAATTGGTAGAACTGGTGTTCCATAACCTTTTTTTTCCTTTTAATCCCTCTTTAAACTTTCTAAAATTTCACTTAAATTCAGGTAGACCCCCGCCTTAAGAGGGTAAGAATTATGAAGGTAAGAGAGTTAACCTCAATACTGGCCTTAGTCTCATGCAGGAGCCCATTACTCGGAGCCTCCATCTCCTATACTATCCCTGCCAGTCAACCCTTTCCCGTATCTTTATATTTTTAAAAACAACTCAAAACGTACAGTGGGTGTGTGTAACTTTTCCCCATATTTCCCGTCATTTCCATCTTCTGTTGGTCTTTAATTACCTCTGCTGTGTTTACGGGCTCACGTTCCAAGCGTCAGCCTCGCAAACTCACTGCAGCGGGTTGATTTAGCTTTCTACACTCAGAGTTGGCAAACAACTAAGTTTTTCACGTGCCCACAGATGAAGCCCAACTAGTAATTTTATTCTATCCTTGGGTGTCCGGCGTCCATCAGGGATTCTCGTGATAGCCTGAGACACAGGCTATCACAGGTATTTACAGTCAACATTTGAATCACTGCAAAGCCTGATTGGAAATATATCAGTGGATGCCGTGCAAACTGAATAGAATCATGAGCAGTTTAAGCCTTAGCTCAAATTCTATTGCAGCACTCAATTTATGGTCTACCAGGTCTGCCTATTTTGTAGATAAAAATCTACCCAGAGTTCGAGTTAGGAGGAGGTGCATTGTTACAAATATTGGGAAAATGCCTGGATAAGTTTTTGTGGAAGGGGACAAAAGACAGGTGTTGATCAAGCCTGCGTTTTTGACGGGAATAGAGAGTCCATGACTCGCTGCCACAGAGCAGAGTACTGAGCACCCAGGCTCAGTATACCTGTATCTTGATGTTGATGGTCAGAATGGGGTTGTCCCAGACCCTCAGTGCCAGACGGTTGTTGGCCGTTGCTGCTTTGCCGATCCACTTGTTGAGCTCGGCATCCAGGTAGAGGTCACTGGAGATGGTGGAGCCGAGGAGACAAGTCCTCGACGAACTCGAGTGTGAGGGTACCGTGATTTGAGCTGGCTTGGTTTTCTTATGGACACGGTCTTATAATTTGTATGCTAAAATAGAAAGTTCTGAGGGAAAAAAGGATGGCTCAGACAGCAGAACTGGTAAACTTTCTACCGTCAACTACAGGAAATAAAAGGCAAGGTCATCTCAGAAAACTACAAAAAGCCACAAAAATTTAACAACTAATTCAATTATCTAGGGTTTGGTACGAAACATTTAATCGAAAAAGTTGAAGAAGTACAACAAAAAAAGGACCCATCGAATGAAGAAGAAACGCAGCATTAAATTCACGGAAGATCCCAAAACACATCATCGTTCAGTTAGGGATAACAGATTTTCAGCTTAGAATTTAGCCTAGTAATCCAGTAAAGTTTGTCACATTCGATCGCGTCTTGTCCTTCCATGCTTGAGTGAACTTGACCGATTTTGAAGAAAGCTGTCGCTTGAACTGTTTTGTTTTCATATAGTTCGTTACAGTCTTCGACATCGAAAACATAGTTCGAAATTTCTCACAGTAATTTTGGAAAAAGCTTTTTATTTCTACGTGTCTGCGAACGTTCCACAGTCATTTACAGGATATATAATAATAGTTTAATAATACAGTTACTGCGATGTTGGGTCACAGAATTGTCAAGCATGGTTCATCTATTACTTGGATGTAAAGCTTCGAACTAAGGACGTATTTCGCCATTCACCGACTAATATAATGTTACAAACTATACCCAAGAACGGTTATCAGGATATGATCTTTGGTAAGGGCCTGAATAAAGTAATAACTATATTTCATTGCTACAATCAGCCAAATATCATCACTCTGGCTTTCTTCCTTCACGTCTTGCTCGTTCAATGTTCTTCATCTTCGGCAGGGCTTCCTACCTCAGCTAAAGCAGCGCCCAGTTTATTGTGGATAGCATGGAGCTCAAGATTTCGAATAATAGTAGAAAATGACACCGCTTTCCCACGAAACTGTCCTTCCACGTTTTCTCCATAGAAATGAAGGAATAAACACATTCATCTACTTTAACCTCGCCAGTTTCGTGGTTGACAACGAAGGCGAAAATTGAAGCGCTTAAGGAACCTTTGCAAGTAGCAATCGAATGCTTGACGAACGGATCTTTACCATTCAACATTCCAGTGTCATTTTGACCATAAGTCATGTTCAAAAAGTACACATGCTGCAGGTCAGATAACATGCCTCCAAACGACACTTGTGTGCTAGCACGGTGCGGATGACAGATGGTCAGCAGTCTAAGAGAACGAGGATACTTTAAACTTCTGGGATCAGGAAATCCGAAGGATGAAACATTTCGAAAGTTTTCTAGTTTGTCGAAGGCTTTCATCTCCAGAGGTTTAACCGTCGCAAACTTAGCTTTCTGGTCGTCATTTTCCATAGGCAGCAAGTACAACAAAGCATAATCCAGAAAAGCATCTCTAAGGCTAAAATATGAAGAAAGCAATTTCAATGCGACGTCGCATTTACTGACGTCATCTGTGTCTGATTTCCCGTCTCCGTGGAGGTTTCCTTTCAGGGAAGCTTCTAAAACATTTTTGTCTTTATTCTTGTCTGGTGGTGAAGCCCTTTCGATCCTAGCCACCTTGCGAGTTTCTTGCAAACTTCCGTTTCCGTTGTAAAAAGAGGTAACTCGCACATTCCCTGGTTTGACCAGACGAAAGTCGATTCCAGTGCCACTTTGCGAGCTTCTTATGCTGTGAGAATTAGTAATGACAACATCTTCATTGTTTTCTCGGATAAAGAAGCCCGTGCCGTAGGCCTGGGATGAGGTGAGCTTGACAGTGATACAAACCACTGCAGATGAAAAACGATCAAGGCAGTTTACTGCCTCCTCTGAACTCAGGAACAATCCATCTTCTTCAGCAAGTGCCTTGTCTTTGACGAACTTTGCCTTTTCTTCACTTGACAGATGTCTGAAGCCAAGGGCATCCTTCAGTGGAATATATCGTTGATGATAATTGGCGTCTGCTTTCAACTTGTCACAAGAATTCCAAGCTTTTTGGTTTTTTGTCAAACCTCTGCCAGCTTCTTCCCCCTCTCCATGATCGATGTCTGATTCCTCATTGTCTCCTTCATCGCATTCCCACTCACTGACATAGCAAAATTCTTGATTGGATGCCATTATAATACGATAATCAAGACTGTGAAAACATCGACCGGCACCAAGTTGGTGTATTATGCACTTCACGGTTTTGTGATCCGAAGACATGTTCAATGAGTTAATGACCAGCAATGACGCACGCTCATTTGAAGGGGTAAACGCGTTTTATTAATGAACACCTTGGTCTTTTTCCTTGTTTTAAGGACACAGAATGAAGTGCATTGAGAACTTTAACTTGGGTTGCAGAGAGGCCGATTCTAAACCATGATAACCATATTGAGTTACAATCAGTTAAATCTCATTTCCCACAAGCCATAACGTATCTGACCCCGTTTCTGCGTTATGGCCGGTATCCCATTAGCACTCAAGTTAACAGTCGTTACGATACTAACAATGACAATGCAAAAACTAAAAGAAACCCATAAATTTCAACTTTGTTTTGCACAACAATTACATCGACCGCACCCAGGAAGGAACAACATAGTTCGATACAGCTCACCACCTCAAAAACAAAGACCTTTGCTCTTTGCGGAATAAACTTAGAGCCATCCATTTCCATGAAATCAGCAGTTTACATCTCTAAATTAAACATTCCCCTAATAACAAATGCAATAAACCCATGTGACCTATTGTATAGTCATTAGACCATGAATTACGTTTATTAAGCAAATGCACTGCATTTTCCGCATTGAAAAATATATATCTACTCTATTTCGTGTCGCGTGTCTTGATTCACACCAAAACTCGGCTGACTGCAATGGAGACTGATGAAATTTGGCAGGGGAAAACCCTTTTGGAGCAGTTGATTAACATCATCAAACGCACGCCTGAGTCAGTTACCATTGATAAAGAAGGAGGAGAAGAATTCGAGGCAGCAGAGCACGAAAACATAGGAAACAAGGTGAAGCTTCGATTTCCAGTGCAAAATCCAAACGGTGGGAAACGTGAGCAGGACGTGTTGGGAGCTAATCGTCTCCTGAGGCTACCGAATGGCTTGCAGCTTACTTTCGGCCAAATTATTGCTTTAGCGGGAGACTTCTACGGTGTCCCAGAGAAGCCCATTATAGATCCATCTGAGAAACATAATAAAATGAAAACTGGCCGCCGAAAGCGTTTTATCGCAGCTTACAACACTCTAGCAAATGCGGAATACGACGGTATCAAGAAAATAATGACGGAAGAGAAGAGTCAAATTGAAGCTGCGCTAGAGTGTCAAGAAGGAAAGGTGACCATATCGGATAACGATGGACATGTTTGCATGGTTCCCAAAGATGTCTACGAGAAGTTAGGGAACTCCCTGGTAAAGAAATGGGATGAGCTAACTGGTGGTAAATGGATCTTCCAGGTTCCAGTCATATCCGGACGAATGATGAAGTTGGCACAAAACAATTATGACCACTTCCTACCTTATGCAAAAGACGCGTACATAGCTGGCCATGAATTAGCTTTGGAGAAGGCGAGGGAGGCAAGCAAAGTTGAAAACCAACAAGAAAAGATAAGGCTGCTCGAGGAAGCGTATTCCATCGATGCGTTTGCCTGCCATTTCCTAACAGATAGCTTTTCGAGTGGACATCTAAGGTAAGATAGCGAGTTTAACTGAATTAAGAACGTGAATGAATCGCTTCATGATCAAGATCAAGTGTGATTTGGGCTTCCAAACTCTGCTTTGGAACCTTCAGGTACATTCAGTCGAGTTCGCAAGCATCTACCTGTTTTGAAAATGGCTTCGTTAATGACAATAATAAATGTTGAAAACCCTGCGATGTAGAATTCAGATTTGTCAGACGCGTGAAAATTCAATTTTTATGGATGATTTCCTCCTAAGAGCTCTAATTTCAATGAATATTACTCAACGTTTTGAAAATTCCTTTTCCAAAACCTCTTGCTCCCGATCATATATCTGAGTCATAACACTGAAATTCAAGTTTCCTAGAATGTGATTCTATCTAAGCCAAAAAGCAAAACATAAAACACATACAGTATCAGTATTACCGAATGTACAATGAATCTGTAACATTTGACTGTCAGGACACCCAGACTTGAACTTGGAAAGCAAATTACACCTTCCAAAGTGGGCCACTTACTGAGCAAATACATGCACGATGAAGACAACAACTACGGTATCCGTGTTGCAAACAAAAGGGGTGAGAAGTGGATTGCCTACGGTGACGGTATGTTGCTGAACGAAGAAAGCGAAGGTAACATCAGAATTGCGGTAGATGCCGTCCAGGCGTCTGTCAACCAGGTTTACGACGCATTCCTTTATCACGAGAAAACGGTAGATTCAAGTGTTGTGACCGACTACATACCATTTGTAGACGCGAACGAGAAAAACAATTACCCTATGTTTCAGGTAAAAGATGGCAAACTGCTTCGTAGAGCTGACCTGAGTAACCTTAGTGATCCTACAACAAAAAGCAACTGGTCTGGCCTGAAAACAGTTCTGGAAGCGCGATCTTACAAGCCACGAGGATCAGCCATTGAAGAGTATGATGATGATATCGACTGTCGTAGTTGTAGTCAGAGCTTGCACCCTGACCTTTTGGCAGAGGATGTGTAGACCTCCATTAAGACTGTTACGATAAGCTACATTTTCCTGAGAAGATGGACATTTATTTGTACATTTGGTCTACATTTAGTCTTTTGCTTTGAACATTCCTTTGATTTATGATTTCCATTTTTAGTTTTCTCGGTAACTATCAAGTCATCGCCTTTAGATATTTCCTTATGATAAAGTATGTTCAAAATTTCAACTGATATATTGAATATTTTATATTCAGGGCTATATCAATTTGTGTGAACATGAGATAGTGTTTCTGGTGTGTGTGTGTGTGAAACATATTCAACGAAAAAGAATGGCACGTGTGGAATGTATAGCTTAAGGAATTATACGCAGTATATTTGGTTTTGGTTTCTTACAAGTAAATTTAACTCATTATTGATGTTAGAATAACAAGCATTACGGTTGGACATGTAGTTGTTTTCGGCAATGACAGTGTGATTGCTTCTAGAGTATGTGCTTTCAGGTCAGCGCCGGGATAAACCTAGGCCTTTGACCGTGTCTAGTTATGCAAAAATATTCACCCAGTCTTAAAATATAAGTTTCTTTCGTTTTTCTTTAACTGGATGACGTTGGTCTAAGTAGTTAGCAATGTGACCAGCATTCTGTCCAGCCACTAGAGTGATTATCTTAGTTGACCAAACCCTTGTATAGATAACAGCTTTAGTCAAATTATAATTTAGCTTTTGACTCTAAATCAAAAAGCGCTGCTCTGAGCATCAAAGAAGCCACAGTTTCTAAGCCTTGATTTTTTCTTCTGGAGTGAAGAATTTACTAATTATACCCAACTTCTGTGTAGATCTGCTTAGAGCGGGATGGAAGCATGTTGTACGATCTTAAATTCCTACCTTTGTATACGGCAGGCAGGTGTCTTAAGCTGTACTGTTATAGTGAACAGCAATAAAATGTGTGCTGACTTGAAAAGAAGTCCTGACCATCTCTCTGCTGGTTCAAGTTCAGATGGCGTATTTGAAGCCATTCAGACCATGGCAGTATACTATCTTTGTGATCAAGAAGACTTAATTTTAACTGGCACTCTCAGCCAACGCTATTTCAAGCACGCCAAGTTTGGTAACAGATTAAAGCCCTGTTTCTGACTCAGACCTCTACCTGGCCAAGATGGCGGTCGAAAAATTCTTTAACAAAAAATTGGCCGAAATATCATCAAATAATCCACGGTATGTTTCGAAACAAGTGGTATTTTATAATTTTCTGATGACGTCGTAGCTCGTGCCAACAAGCAGATTTGTTGCTTACTGTTCAGTTCAGTGACCTTATAGTACTGAGCATTCGCTCCCCTCCCCCCAAAAAACAAACGGTTGCTTGACAACGTTTAATCAATCTGGCATCGTTCATATTTCAAAATTGTAATGTCATTACAAAAATCTCATGTATGAGAGAATCGTTCTTTACTCGTGAAAGACCCGAGCTCTGTAACATTAATTCAAACATGGAGAGGTGATCATTTAAAAAGCGAACCCGAGATTTAATCCAAGACTTTGAAATGTGCGAGACTACTTTTGGGTCAGTTAACAAAACATCCCTTCCTCTGAAACGGTGCCTTTCCAATTCAAGTATGTATGCGTAAATTTTAGTTCTTTTCCACTTGACCACTAACTTAAGTGTCAACAATACCAGCGTGGGAAAATGACTTGTCCTATTTCATTAATTTTATCATCTCAGCTGCGCGATAAAACCAGGGGTGATGTTACATTGACGACTCCATGAGTTTTGTATTTGGTCACAATGTTTATTTGCCATACCTTTTTACACTGCGTTTGAATTTTGTTTTTATTCATTTTACCAGTTGACACAGTCATGATTATCTACTTTACACATTAAAATAAATTTACAGACATGTTCAAAGTCTTCTTTTGACGTGGCATTGTCTTCCATAAGATTCAGTCCAAAGGAAACTTGAAGATAAGATAAGCTGATCAGTGGCCGTGCCGGTTTACTGTTCATATCGATCTTTCATTGGAATAGCAAATTCATCCTTTTTTCTCTTGAGAGACGAACAAGCGATCTCTGCCGTTTCACAGATACGGTGAAGGCTAAATGTAATCTGAAAAAAATAAGTATATTTCAGTTATGACTATTTCAGACTCATTTTCTGAAGGATTCCAATGATATGATCTCGGAAAATTAGAGTTGAACAAGATTGTGTAAAGATGGCCTTAGTCGCCCGTCATATAATGAAGGATTCTAAACATGTTATAAGGAGGCAGTATAAGATGGTGACGGAGTTTCATCAGTCACAAAGCTAAAAAATTCTCACGGGGTAAATTGGCAGGAGATCGCAAGTGACGGGACCTCACAGACTTAAGGGCAATTAAGCATTTACTGGTGCGACAGGAACTTGCGCTCGGACGAATTTAGTGCACATCCTTGCAGTGAAGATGTTATATTAGAATGATTACATTCCCTTTGAATAGAACCTCTGATAAACAGTGAAAACCGCAATGGATGGAACAGTCAATAAAATGTTACTTTAAGCAGCTATTCAGACGACAGCCTTCTTTGGTGCTAAGAGGTATTGATCGACTTTTGAGATCGGATTTTTAGACAAAGCTTGAAAAACTATTTTATTGATGTCTCCAACTTTTAAGGAAAACTAGTAAGATAATGTTCAAACTTTTGTAATGAATATACGACAGAACCGGAATAGACGTAAGCTAATCTGCATATAACGACGTACAATCTACTATTTTGTAAATAAATAAATAAATAAATA
Organism: Orbicella faveolata; assembly: GCF_042242905.1. Taxonomy (NCBI): domain Eukaryota; kingdom Metazoa; phylum Cnidaria; class Anthozoa; order Scleractinia; family Merulinidae; genus Orbicella; species Orbicella faveolata. The sequence goes on from NW_028301558.1 coordinate 22,619,161, forward strand.
AATAAATAATAAAAAAAAAAACACTTTTAGTCAGACGTTATTTTGAAATTGTTTTTTCACAAGCCTTCCTGGTTTTCATTTGCAAGTCTTTATAGCTAACACCAAAATGTCTAAAAGTAATTTAAAAAATTAACACACCGAGCGTTTAAGTTGAAGAGCAGATCACAGTTCAGTTGAATTAGATCATGACTGATGCTAACATAGTCAATCAAACCAAACCGAGTGAACAACCTTAGTTTTTTAAGTGTGGCAATCGTGAGCTAATATTCTCTCTCTTGCAGAACTTAAATCATCCAAAAGTGTGACCCAGACAATGCAATACACCGGAGAGGTTTATCGTTGATAGCATTTACCTTAATTTGCACTCTAAAGTGACTTTATTTTTGATAACTCAATGCACTTTGTTAGTGCGACCTATGATCAAAACAAACGAGTTTCGCGACTATATACCTTGATGCCGTTTTTCAGAAGCGATAAGTGCTCTGCAATTATACCTTTTTGCTTTTCTTGACCGGAAACAGCGCTCATAGAATGAACTTAATTAATTTGTTTCTTAATTCTAACTGTACATTTTAAATCTTATCTTAATTCTAACAGCTTGGAGATGTTTTTAGTCATTCGAGTTGCTTTCTAGCCTCTGGTGTAGTGTCTATTAACTCCGTGCTGATCACGTTACTCACAAGAGAAGGAAACTAGACGAGAAACCACACCAACCAAAAAGGAGAATCAAACAAAAGGAAAGACAACTGTTCAGGCTTATTTGACCTACATGCGTCTGCTTAATGCCTCGTAAAGTTTTGACTTTAATTGACAGTTAGCGAGCCGTTTGATTAAGCGCTTTCCTATAGCACTGTGCTATGAAATGGACAAAGGAACCCTCTTCCCCAAGCCTAACGCCTTCATATCTGAACATCATAGGTCGAAACTCCATTAGAGTTTTAATATATTCATACCTAGCTGTTTAGGAAGTCGCAATTTGCCAGGCGCCAGAGATTATCAAAAGGAGTCAATTTCGAAGCACTCTACAATGACCTTTCTCAGATATATCGCTGCTGGGGGAAAGCAATCAAACACGAAAGTCTAAAACAGGGAAAAAAATTCCACATAGGATCGAATAAAAAAGACATATATTTAAATGGATCGATTCCTTCCCTGAAATCACTTTGCGGTAGAATTTTAACGAGGACGTTTCTTTATGACCGCCCTTTCTTAGAAGCATATCTAAGAGCCTTTTCATCATTTGCTACAATTTTGTGGTAACTCCCACCAGTTGATCTGTCCATTTCCTAATGCGTTTTTGATAAAGACTATAACGACGCCTGGCGCGGCAGATTTAATAACGTTGCTTACTTTCTTACCTCGTTAGAACGGTAAATTGAGAGTTTGCCAGCATTAATGGCATGCAGAAAACGCAAAATACTTAAAAATTTTAATACACCATCCTTTGCTTACTTTTTAAGCTTGAAAAGAAAAAAAATTGAAAGCGTTTTTGAATGATGATATGTTCTTGGCGTTTAATTTGTGGACTTGCTTTGAGGCAAAATGTTTAATGAACTTATTTCAATCTGAAGTTTATGTTATTCGCTCGGAAAGCGAGGTAATACAAAGGCCATGTCTTACTTTGAACTGAAAACAATAAAATGTTAGCTGTTTCGAAAGTTAAAGAGTAAATATGGCTGGTATAGGTACCTGTTGGTTATCTTCTCCTCGTTTGCCGATATTTCCTGCTCCTGCTGTGAACGCGTGCGTTTGAGGACACATGGAGAAAGCCACAAGAACAAGTAGAAAAACGGCGGAGAATCTTGAATTCATTTTGAGAGGAAAGTATTGCAGTCAAGAAGACAGTGTTGCCTAATCTTAATCCAATTGTGATGTGGGTTTCTACTCTTCAACTGCGCCGCTTTTATATTAATCTGTGATCAAAAGCCTTCCGGTACACTGCATCCAGCGGGACACGATGCGATAATCCGGTATAACCGGCAATAGAATATCAATGGGACTTTGACGAGATTGTTCCCACTGGAAAGAATAAAGCGGGGTTCTTAGCTTAAGTTCCTCTTTATGAAATAATGATGTTCTTCCCCGTGAGCAAAACAGAGGAGACGGAATTAGGGAGATATTGTGCAGCCCACAAGTGAATTAACGCACGAGAAGGCGATAAGTGACAGTATTTCATTTAGTGGGAGTAAAACGTGTCAAATATGCGTCTGTGTTTTTTGATTGAATTAGGTTTTTAATATGAATCAGCGGTAATTTAAAAGTAAAGTTATACAATGCTATTTACAGTACTGCATTTATTTAATCACGAATGCTTGTAACAGCCATAACCTTGATATTTTAACGTATATGTTTGAAAAAGGTGCGAAATTGATGATTCTCGGTGGTTTAGGAAAACTGTTCGCGTGGAGCTTAGCCTTTGGTTGAAATTAGCGACTTTGGAGGCAGTGTAAAAATAATGCGTTAGTTACTAGTCATTAGCAGTTATTTATATTTCCGCCGGCGAGGAAATTTTAAGTTAATTTGCAATTACTTTTTAGTCTAAATATTAAAGGAAATTTAATATTTTTTCCTAATGATTTATTATCATAAATTCATTTGGTTCATAATTCTACACTTGAATATGTCTGCATGTTGTTTATGCTTTTAAACCACACACGTCGTTTTGTGATATCAACACATCAACGAAAAGATTACTTTCCACGGAGCTGTTTCGTAGTAAATGGTTTGAACCCACGAGTATTAGTAATTCGGCGTAAAGTGTTCCCGTAACGGTGAGGGCAGTTCTGAAAAGAACTGTTCTTCGTGACTTTTTTGAGTTTTTTTCGTTTATTGTCGGAGGGATAGCTCTGAATAATTAAGAAATAGCACGAAATGATGAATTACACTTGATGTGATGACGGAATAACAAAGTAAATCTTCTAGAGCAGGCGCAAGTTTATCCAGTTTGCGTATCATTGGAAAGGTTTGTCCTTATACAAAACATAGATTATTTCAAAAAAAAAAAAAAAATTACATGTTCACATTAGTATTCAGGCAACAATAAGACTTTAGGGAAGTGGTCAAACTATTATACATGTTAAGGTTTAAGATATGCACTGTAAGCTTTGGTACTCAACTCAACGAATTTGCCCAAACATATTAGGAAGCGGTTCTTTTCTATTGCTGTAGTATTAAGCCTGACCTTCGTGTGCTTCGACTTTCAGTTTCGTTCTTGTTACAGACTACTTTGTCAAAAACAAAATGCGTTACTGTTTAATGTTCTACTCTAATTAGCCCAGCATGTTCATTGAAAACGTATTATAATTTTCTTGTTTAATGTCGCTAATAAAGCTGAGCCAACGTTGTCTTTTTGTTGGCATAAACGTGTCCTTTTCTCTTTGTGGTCTTTTATTGGTTTATCAATTTACAAAATCCAGCAAAACCGCTCATTCTGTGTGATTTTCCACTTGTAGATTTCTTGGCAAAATGCTATTTTTACATCTGAAACATAAGGGAATCTCTTGGAAGGACCAATTAAATAATACATTGTTTGACGTGTAGATTCATGAGCAAATAAAACGCACGCGTTTGTCACTTTATCCGAAAGCTCAAAAAGGTGGCATCAATAGAGAATTACCAACTATTAACACTCGCTTTAATTTGGATACAAAAAATATTAATGATCTTCGCATAGGTCACAATTGTGGCACGTCATTGTGCAGCTGGCTGTTTACACAGTGAATTGAATAATTTCCAGGTGAGCTAAATGAACTGACACGTTGAAAAGGAAACGGCATTGAACATAGTTTCCCTTGTTAAATAACGACAAAGGTTTAAAAAAGAGAATCGGTAAAACAGCGCAGCAGAGGAAACTGTTAAGAGAATAGGACTTGATTGCTATTTCTATACCGTTTAATTATGTTTTTCCTTCCCCCAACTCGATGGAGAACTTTTCTAAACGAAAACAAAGGCCAAGAAATTATTTAACGTAATCATTGTCACCAGCATTCGGCTAACCGGAAACTTGTTTTTTGGCTTAATGCTTATTCCAGCTTTAAAGATTTTCATTCTCGAGAGAAGCTGTTATTCTGTGCCGTTTGAAATGTAAATTAAACGTTAATCATAGGAAAATATTGAAGACAACTGTAAAGTTGTGCAACTTTTCGAATAAAACATTAACAAAATTAGAAAAAATAAATAAGTAAACCAGTTTTACATAACTTGAAAAGGAAGCACTTAAGATAGCGATTAAACGATAAATTATCAGCAATGTTTGCGGAATTAGAACAGCATCGTCTGCAGGTGATTCCACGTGCTTGAGGTAATAAAAATTCCTTCCAGTTTTAACAGTTGCAAATTTATTTCTTCCGTGCAAGCCATTTACAACCAAACGAAAAGGAAGCCTCTCTGCAATCTGTCATTTAATTTGTGTTTTGAGGAAAGAATTAAAAGTCGCTTTTTTTCTCGCTGTGAACAGCTGTATAGGATCAACGGAGAATGAGGGAAACTAAATCTAGGCTTTGGTTATTGCCGTAACTAAACAAACTTAAAGCGAGCCAACCGGGCACGTTTCGGTTAAAACATATCTTACGGCAAAACCACAGCGACAAAACAGTGAGGAGCGCCGGACCTGTGAAGACCTGGATCGACACATATGTTGAAATAGTAAATGAAATCGGGAAATTGGTTCTGACTACAGGGAGAGGAGATAGGACAGATATCAAACAAAAATTAAACTGTGGTTAATTTTTTATTTGATTTCTGTCTTATCTCTTCTCCCAGCCCTGAGGATCAGTTTCCCGATTTTATTTAAAATTTCGGTTATCATTCACTAAATCAATTATTATCTCATTTGTAAATCAACTATAAATTTATACATATTCCATCGCGTAAAAACTCGTAGTAACAGTAACAACAACAGTGCAAATTAAGTAATATAGATGACATCGTAAAGCATTGAAATAAATAAAGTATAAAATTAAAATCGAAATTTTTTCTTCGTAGCCACGACTCCTTTCAAGTAGATAAGTGCTGCACTAACATTCCGCGAGCACTATGTTCACATGACCAATTCTGATTTACATGTGCAGCGCTGCAACGCCTGTTATCTTGGTTAAACCAAGACACTAATTGTCACTTGTAACGTCTCAGCTATTTTCTTCGAAAACTTGTCGCGAACTGTGCAGACCAGAATGCTTCTCGATCGTGTATTCTGGAACTTCTTTTTAATTCCAATTAAAATTCAAAGAGGAATTCCGCAGTCTATATCGGATTCAATCTGTAATAGTGCTAACAGTAGCCACATGCATGCACACGCTGTGGACCTGACATATTTTCAGTCTGTTCTCGTAAAATGCAGGGCAGAACAGAACTCAATAATAAGAAGTGTCTTGGAGCCTAAAGTAGCTTTGGACCAATTTTATTAAATTTTAGGCAGTTTTGCCTATTTTTGGATGCTTATAAGACATCAGATAAGGGCGCAGAAAACTTGCAATAGAACGTATTTTTCAAAACTCCCTTACTCTTAAACTGGGAAACGAGGTGTATTACTATGTTAAGATGAAAACAATATCGACAGTGCTCGACTTTGCTGGCTATCAATTGATGTGGTGAAGGTAACAAAACTTCGACGACTGCTCTGGTAAAGCGGCAGAGACATTGACTATTCTCTGAAATGTTCGTAATGCAGATCATCGCTTTAAGACAAAGACGACGATTGATCAAATTTTAAATGCAATACAACAATGTTTTTAGCATCATCTTCACTCTTCAAATAAGACGTATTAGTAGCAATTTAAAAGTGTTATCCAAACCATTACGAAGAATAAGCTCAGAATATTGATGGGAATGTCTCCTTTGTTTGTCATAAATTTGGAGAAGGCATACAAAGTTTAACATTTTTTTAAAGTTCGCAGTGTAATTTCTATATCTTTATTTCTTAATGTTGTTCATAAAAGCAAACCCATTTCGCCAGATTGCTTAAAACCATTAACAGATCAACAAAGCATGTAATTAACAAAAAAAAAATGGACGACGGAAAGAGAAGAATGAATTAAATACATAAAGATAGGTGTGGTAGTCAAAAAGATCAAGAAAGCTACATACGTTCCCAATCAAAACATTCTGCAGAAAAACACAATTTTTGAGAGTTTTAGCAAAATCGTTCCGCCAAAAAAGTGTAAACTCACTTAAATAAATCGGGAGGTACATTTTATAATGTAAATAAGGGTGTTAATGCAAGTTTCAGAGGAATTTCAGCAATAAAGGCCGAGTACGCCACATTTTTTCGTGCTTTGGAGGACAGCCATTTTCCAAGGTGTTTTTCGTCACTTAAAGTCTTGCGGACACTGAAAAAACGAGCTGTGAGTATATGAGAAATTGCTTCATTCTAGACGATAGCAAAATTTGATCCCAAGAAATAAACACTATAACTGGGTATTAATTTAAGGGCGATTTGAAAAATGGCGTTTTATGCGGAAACTTTTAAAACTGGAAAAACTGAAATTAGTTTGGAAAGCGTTTATTGAATAACAATAAATCTCAAGAACGCATGCCGTGGTTTTTCAAACACAAACTAAATCGTCATCCGAACTGAAGTTTTGACTTTCGCTTTGAAAGTGCAGTCAACTGAAAAGGTTGCCATTAATAGCCATTAGGTTAGCAGGTTTTGGTCCTACAATGTAGATATTAACGATCTATGGGAGAAACCCGCCACAGACACAAAATCTGATGAAATAACTATGTTTTGTTACTTAGTTACAGGTGTAGTAGATAAACGGTTCCAAGCTTTTGGATAAAAGCAAATTGAAAATAGTTTTCAAACTAGAAAACGTTGTATATATAAGTGGGGAAGATCTAATTTTCACAGGTTAATACAGGTCTTCAACACCTTGACGTGAACATATTCATCGAGTTTAATACTTAAGATGTGAAAAAATATAATGGGCATATATTTCAAACCAAAAAAAAAAATTAAATCTGTCACGTTTGTTAAAACTTAAAATAGCGAAGGTGTTAAATACCTGGTTCTTATGATCCACCGCTCGCTTGCCATTACCGATATTCCCTGCTCCTGCTGTAAACGCGTGAGTTTGAGGAATCATGGAGGCAGCGACAAGGACGACAAGGGAAATGACGGTGAGTCTTGAAAACATTTTCAAACGAAACTGCTATGGCCAAGAGGGTGTTGCTTGATCCTAATCCAGTTCTTTCTGAACTTCTGTTATCTAGCTGCAACCCTTTTTGATAAATTGGTGATCAAAGTTCTTCCGACGGACAGAAAAGGAAGGGATGCGAACAACACTAACAAAGAGTTAAAACAACCTTTTATGAAGCTATTCTTCGTCCTCCTTATAAAGCAATGATCGCTGTTCTCTTCCGTGAGCGATAGGGGAAGGCTCAATTAGGAAGGCATACAACCCACAAGTGAATTAAACACACTAAAAGGCTGTAACTGACGGTTTTCCATTTAGCGGGATTGATTTGTGTCAAGCATTTCTCCGCAGATGTGTGATGTGATTGAATTAGGTTTTAAACGTGAACTGACGGTAATTTCAAAGTAAACTTTTACAATGCAATTTTAAGCGCAAATAGTCTGATATAAGAAAACATTTCGAGTTGAAATTCGGGAAATTTTAATCATAATAAACATCGTTTCACATGATGTCCGACCCAGTTTAGAAAGCGCTTTTTTCCACCCGAAAATTACACAACTAAATATTTAAAAGTTTAATAACAAAGGGTTTAATGTTGTAGCCATTAGCATGCATTTTTTAAAATTTCCTCCGGTGAGGAAATTTGATATTCATTTGCAATGATTTTCACTCACTCACTTCAGAGGAAATTCAATTCCCTTTTCTTAATGACTTTTCTAAAGTTTGCGTGGTGCATGATTTTTGCTCTTGAACCTGTCTCCAATGTACACTTTTAAGACCAGCTTTTAAGACATCAACGTACATTATTTTAATTTTCCTTTTCACGTTTAACTTCATATAATTGCGCAACAGTATACCTGTTCAAAGCACAAATACATCGTGATATTTCGCCGGCCATTTGAACGAAGTTAGTTTATAGACAAGAGAGAGCTACATCAGATTCAACTTGTTTACCTAAAATAATAATTTAAACCGGCAATTGTTTTCACAAACAACCCAGATTTAAACAATAATAGTTCATCTACATTTTTAAACCTTCTTTACACTAAAAGTAAACTTTGCAAGTGCCCGAAGTCTCGGCAATATTTCTTTCTAGTTTCCCCCGGTGAAACTGAATGTCATAAGCGATGATGCGATTACTATCGGCCCAGACTATTAGCCTTTTCAAGCCTTGCATGAAGATCTGCTACACTTTCGCTGGCAAGTACATTTATTTCTCTTAAGTTTAAAAAAGTAAAAAAGACTTGAAATAACTATAAAAAGTAGCATATAATACGTCAAGATCGATAGAGGTGTCTCTTCAGATAAAACCAGTAACATCTGCAGATTTCCGTATGCGTTTGGAAGAAAACAATGTTGGTTTTCAATTTGGTGTGGAGCAACTTATAGCCACAATTATCATCGCATGGGTTTCCGTCAAAAACCAAGCGCTATATGCATGGTTAATACAACTGCGTTCTTTTATAATCCAGGGAGTTTTTCATCGGACTGGCAAACTTCTTAGGAGTGACCAAAAAAACCAACATTTAATTATATTGGAAGTCCACAACTGTGGACAATCGTTTGTTTTGTGCTCATACACTATGCATGAATTACGTAATGGAAACCTTTCTATTGGTTTGTTCTGCAGGTAGAAATAAACGACTATCGTATTTCGTACAAAAAGAAAAAAAACATCAAAGAACTTTGTCGTGCTTCATAAGTATTTTTCTCAATTACTGGCTTTATTTGGTCGAACTGACCAGTGCGTGTTGGACCGTTTTATTGAGTTTATAAGGTGGTGTTTACATGATACTCGGGCGACTTCTTTCCCGTTCCCTCTTATCGCTCTCTATTTGTTAACTTGGCACCATTAAATCTCAAACCGGAGCGATTCATACCGGTGCAAGTTCACCCCTGTTGCTGCACCGAATATTCATTACAATATGAAAGTTTATTCCCATGTCATGCAAACGCGGTATGACTGTTTAGCTCTGCTTGTTTCATATCCCTTGAGGTTTCATTGATTTTACGGCAGTGTATTCCTCACAATGCCATGAAAACAGCTCATGTAAACACGGTATGACTTTCAGCTCGTACTGCCGGGTATGAAAGCGGCGCCGGTATATATCATGTAAACAACTCTAATATCACCTAAGAATGTAAAAAGAGTATAAAAAAAAGCAAGATTTTTTTTAGATAAAGGAAACTTTTCAAATACGAAGTGCAATTATACAGTTCGTGCATAGCAATTGTCCAATCAAAAGTAGTTTTGATCACAGAGTTGTAATGCGACACTTTTGCTTTGCTGAAAACCATAGTGAACTAAGTGAAAACAAATGAGATTCAAGCATTTCGCTGCTGATAAGATTAGAAATTTATTTCTATACCCTTGTTTTAACTGTTTTAGTTTATATACTCGGGTGAAAGTTTCCTTCGTCGCAAACAAACCTGATTTACGTGTGATTTGCGAGCCCGTTTAAGAGCCTGTTAATTTCAATACAATCATTTATAAAGTTTCAGAGACCAAAAACTAAAAACTAGTAACGCGTACATTACGGTCATTACTAGTAAATAAAATATTTAGAAAACCAGTTAAATTAAATATTGTCCTGACACAAAGTTTAACCTGTGTGTTCATCAGTTAGTAAGGACAAAGCTTCAAAAATTGCTGTCATTAATGGAAAATTATCAGTAATTAACTCTTGCTTTCGCCATTCACAAAAATGTTAATTGCTTAGGTTACAATCTTGTCGGCATGTGAAAGTGCAGCTGGCTCATGGCTCTGTGAATCAAATACTTTTGAATGAAGTAAATGAACTGACACGTTTGAAAGGAAGCAGACGACCAACATCAGTTGAAAAGCCTCTATTCGAGTTTGCTCCATTGAAATAATAGTAATGGTAGAAACCTCTACTTAATTTGTAGCTTTTACTCGTCTGTTGCTTAAAGATGGTGTCGGGGAGAGCTCGTTCATCTGACGTGAGAAATGATGAAATGCATGTAAGGGCAGAATAACAATAAAAAATAAAATTGAACTGAAAATCACACGGTATTAATAAATTTGGGTTATTATACTTTTCAAATAAATTTCAATAAAAGTCCACAAAACATTTCGTTCAAGAAACCTTATTCTTTATTATTTGTCCTTTCCAGCTGAAATCGAACATCACGGCCAGGTGAAGTGACTTGTAGTTCTAGAAGGTCATTGATGATCTTATGATCGGCGCTCTTCACTTAGTTCCAAACAAGTCGATAAAGAGGCTGCGAGTCAGCGAGCTTCTTCTATTGTAACAATAAAATTGTAGATTCTGTATTTGAACGGTCTGTAGGCTGGCAATCACCCGTGGAAATTTTTTAAAAGCACAAATAGAAAACAACCTATTTACCACTAAATTCTCAAAGCGTTTGCCTAAAAAGTAAAAACGTAGTGAGTTCTATCACTTGATTGTACCCACGTTTGATAGACCAGACTATGATGTGGCCCAAGCAATTCCCATGTTTATAAACCAATCAGATGGCGGATAACTCGTACGTCCGGTCTAGAATTCCTGGCTAACTAATAAATCAGTGACAAAAAAACGGCACTTTTATCGACTAATAAATTCGATGTTCAATACTAAATTCGACATTTCCTGGGTAAATCCGTTGATATCACCCGTGACATTTTGGCATCAGCCATTCTGCTAGCCAATCGTGTAACCTGATTTCTGTGATACTCTTAAAACGCAGTGATTTCATCTCCGCTTCTCTCAAATAGTAGCTAGGTGCATGACGGGATTTAATAGTTGTCAGAAAACTGATAAAACTATTAAGAGTTTGTAGCGGAGTTCCAGCGGCCCGAAGGGCCGCCAACGGAGCACCATAACTGATCATAACTGTAGGAACAGAAAAAACATGCATGCATAGACACAAAGAACCATGCAACTATTTTTTCATGGTCAACATGGCTAGCGGCGTGGATCGCGGGCGCGAGCACCCCACGATGACAACGTCGCGGAACATGAGTCGTGCAGGTTTGTTTTAACAGCGTACATCTTTGATTTTGGACATCCATGTTATGATCAATTGACACCTGTCAAAACAAGGTTTCTGCTGAATAGTATCACGTGACCATATCGTGAGCTCAGGTTTAGAGCTCATCGAGGCCAAGTGTTTTTTAAGTTGACTGCTGCCCAGATACTGCTTTTCGATTGAAACGCAGGCTCAATCCAGGTTAACTTATTGTAATCAGGAGCTCCGCTTTAAGGCTTGGCTAAATCTATATATTATGGCTTTTGGGGGACGTCGTTTCAAAACTAGAGACTTTTGTATGGATATTGAATTATCTTTCAAAGTCCAGTTGGTCTTACCCTGTAGTTCACCATAAAAGCATGAAACTTGGTCAAACGACCAATCTTAACGCGATCTTTCATGTGGTGTCAGTTTATCGATTGGTTTAAAATTTAAAACAAGCCTCAATTCCCTGGGCAACACCAAAATGGCCATTTAGGAAACATGTGGTCAGGCCCCTACACGACAATCTTGTAAAACGTTACTTTTATTATATTAACTAAGTAGGAAACGCAATTCTTAAAAGATTGTTTTAAATTGAATAGGAGGAGAAGGCCAAGAAACCATCTTAGACTGTCGTCTATAAAATTGGAATGCACCAAAAAGGCATTTTATGTTATCATGACCGCGTAGGTTTTAGACGTTGTTAATAGATACTTTTTTTTTAAGTCGTTAGATGTAATATGTACTTCTAACCAGATTGGTGATCTGTTTTTATATGGGGTCCTGGACTCTTTTACAGATTATGACTGGCTTTTCTTGTTACGTATTTAGTTGTTATTTTGCGTTTACTTGTAATATTTTTAGCGCCATGAATTGTAATAAACACAAACAATAAACTTAATTTATAGACTAATTTTTAGCAATAATATTTATTATTATTATCTTTTTTGTTTTAACATTAGTTTATTTTATTAATTGTAAGGGCCTCTTACGATATCATTTCTCTACTTTGCATACACTGAATAAGAAACCATAGTTAAATTAAGTTATCTATTCTATTCTTAATCAGACGCAGCATTTTGTTTAATATTGCGTACCTTTTTTGGGGGTGAGAGTTGGGGTTACGGGTGTGTTATTTCAATTCTAAGAACTCCGTCCCAGTCCCCTTTGCTAACCTGCTACTCTGCTCCGTTGCGACTAGAAAGTATCTATTTCAAGATATCAAATCTTCACACTCCCCTGGGATTTTTGAACACTTTTAATAATGGTGAGGGAGGGCGCATGTGTATAAAAACCAGAAATATTGAATACACATCATTAGTTTACACTACCTCAAGAGAGAAGTAACTTTTTTGAAAAATTGTATGTGACAAAAATAAAAATAGTATTTGACAATGAATACGCGAAAAAATCTCATATGAACTGTAAGCGAGATATCTACCCAGACAAAAAAAAAAAGGAACAGAGAGAGAGAGAAAAATTCAGCCAAAGATGTACTGACTTATCTCTATTCAATCTCTCTGACCATTGCCACTACAGCTGCAATATTAGGTTATTTACTGTTACTATATCATATATTTTGTACGTAATTATGCTTGGCGTTTTTTAAAGGATTTTAAAATTCTTCATTTCTCGAGACCAAGGGGCTTTCGCAAACCACTGTAAATTGTAATATATAATGAAGGTTATCATGAAGACTTATTTTTGCTTTTGAGCAATCAATCATTGTAAACGGAATCCTATTTTGCTATGAACGACAATTACTAGTGTCTTAGACATTAATTTACTAGTTGATTGGCTTACTTTGTTCGTTTAGTTTAGACAGTTTGGCGTTATTAACTGTCGGAACCTCATACAATACTATTTTGTAGTTTTATCTGATCGGTGTGAAAACAAATAACATCTTTATTGGAAATGTAAATATTGTAATTGATTTCTTCGCAACCAATATGGCATTTGTTTGCTGTGTTAAATAAATTCCGAGTTATACTATTTTTTTTCTTTGCTACTCAATACAGTGAGCTTAGGTTGCTTGAAGTATGAAGTATGACGTATGCGAGCTTTTCAGCACAATCCACACAAATACTGTGACTTTACGTAGCGATAAATATGTGCAATACATCTTTCTACCCTTACACTATTTTTTTTTAATAGGAATATTGTTTTTCCAGCCGAGGTTGAATATTATTTTTCTGCCGATTTTAGACTGAAAATATTCTTGTGAATATTCTTAGATTATAGCATGACTTTTCTGTTTTCGAATGTATTTTGTGTCTGGATGGTGTTAAAGTAATTTTGGAGCCAGCCTGCAGGCATTAAAGCCTGATATCACACACATAATTTCTTGCAGGAATGTGCTAATGCCTTTTAGGGAAAGAAATAATTTTATAGTATTTTATAGTATTTTATAGTAAGTTTCAACACACAAAATTATATTCTTTTTAAAATCTCAGCCTCGGGTTTATTCTTAAAATATTCTCAAAAATTTACAAATTTGAACCTCGATATTCTAATAAAACATATTCTTATAAAAAAAAAGAGTGCAGTAAAAAGAATAAAACTTAATTTCATTATTCGTGAAATTGATCATGCCGAATTTGTTTTGAAAAAATTTTGAAGAAACTTGGATTGAAGTAGTTCAAAATCTCCTCACTGCTTTTTCTAGCGTTCTTGTGACGGGAGAAAACGAAAAAGTAAACTTAATACAGCATTGAGTTCAAATCGTTGTAAACAGGCGACGCGCGATTCTTTCCCTTGAGGAATACTAAAATTATAAAATAATTATTCTTTATTTACTACCTGAAAATCACAAGAAATGTAGTGGAAACTAAAATGACAGATAATTTTGAAACGAAATACGGAAACGAAAGTACGAAACAATCAACCAAGAAACAAACAAACAAAAAAAAAAAATCAGTGATCCTACGTTTCTATTTTTCCATCATAAGCCATGGCGGTCCCTCAATAAAAGGTAGGCCGGCTTAAAAAAAAAAAAAAAACCATCAAAAGAAATATTTATGTGGGCGTTATTGTCATCGAAGGGAAATTAAAACCCACGAAGAGAAAATAACAGCTAATTCGAGAGTCTTAAGTCTAGGTGGCAAAGGTGCGCAAAATCTGTTCATTGTATGAAATGAAATGATTGTGGATTTTTAGCGACACCGCTCCTTGTGATGTGAGGATTGAGCCTAACCTTTCATCAAAGAAAGTCTCTTTTTTATCTTTCGCTAGTTAAATGACTTACTACACGGTTGAAAATATCAGTGTAACATCCAATCATGATCAAAACTATGCAACTGAATGAACCTGCTTTCAATGTACTATTAATACACAGTCAAACAAACAGGTCAAGAACTCAATGGTCACTCTTGACACACTCTCAGCGAATTCTCCCAATTTATTCTACAAGAAATGTCAGAAAAATGTTTAGAAGAATTAAAATCTTGATACAGCGACTTCAACAGGGCAAAAATGGAAACACTTTAAATTTCGTGTTTGATCTGTTTTAGAACTAAGTTATTTTTCCTGTTTTAAAGAAAGTTTTTTTTCAATGCTACGATGTTCATGATAAACTTTAATTGACTTGATTTCCTATGAACAATGCTAATAGACACATGTATCCTTGCTCTCTGAAATTAAACGCCTGTGACAAGGCGAAACAAAAGACAAGGATCACACACAAATTAATTTTACCACCCCGACAGACGTCCCTCGAGAACTGGCGTGCATTAGGCGCTAAACTACTGCGTCCGGCTCAATCACTTTTCCAAACAGGCATTTGTTTGAGAAAATTAAAATAAGGAAGCCGCTTTATGAGAGCTTTTTTTGTCATGAAAATTCTTAAAGCTTATAAGAAGACGCGACGATAACGTTACTGCAGTCAGAACAATAAACACACCCAATCTATCTGTGCCGATTGACCTCTCAAACTGAGTGTACAAGCGTAGAAACCCGGGACGGATCACAGCACTATTAACAGAACGGGAAAATAAACATGAAAGTCAAGATGGTAACGATTTTACTGGTGATTATATTTATTGCTTGTGTTCCTGAAGGTGATTCGTTCACAGCGGGAGCGGGTTTTCCTCTAAGACAAGGAAAACGAACACAGGTAAGAATCGTACTGTCATCTACCTGAAGTATGATATGCAAAATTATTGCCCGGTCATAATTAAGCGACAGACTCCAGTCGACAGAGCAAAACCTAAATCTCAACAAAAGCTATGTGTGAATTATAAAACACATCACCTCTTTGCCTTCTTGTGTAATAGGAGAAGCACAGCAGGAAAGATTCTTTAGGTACTATCCGAAAATTTGTATAACTTCCTTCAACTAGTTTGTTTCTTTGAGAAGACAATTTTCGTGAGGGGATAGAGAACATTGCCTCGATTATCATGATCAATCTTTCTTTCTAAACGCTCTATAATCAAAGAAGAGAATTGAAACGCAGCCGAGTTGATTAGGAAACTGGGGAGACTGCATCTTTACATACGGCCCGTCCCAGCCCCCACAAGGCTCATAAGCATCAAGATCCTGTCATTAAAGAAGGTGCCTGCCAAATACAAAGGTCTTTTGCCCTAATTAGAACTACTGCATATGGAAAAATTTATATCAGCAAGGGCTGTTGGAATCCAAAAAGAAAGCTGGGAGTAGCCGCGCATTTTTTCAGAGATAATCAGCCTTGAATCTCGAACAAAAATTGCTGAAGTCAGTATTTCTTTCTAAAAAGAACGAAAAAAAAAAATCCTCACAGGTTCCCTTGAAACTCGCCTTTACATGCAAAAAAGCAGTAGCACTTGTAAAGATCTTTAAATACATATCCAATTAATGGTAACGTAACATTTTCCTTTGGCATGTTTCTAATAACAGCAAATTCGTCGCAACAGCGCTATCAGCGAGCCTGACATCTCTTCTCAGATTCAACAAATATACAGACTAAATAGCTTTTACACAGCTAATTTATTTATTTCTTTGTTTATTTTTATTTCTATGTCGCGTTATCATGGTGGGAGGTTGCTATGGTAAAAACACGTCTATCTTAGTAACACGGTCAAGATGGTGCGTTATGAGCTGTTTACTTTGTGTGCGCTTTATTCATCTTGATTGTAAAGGATTGCAAGTCTCTCGTCAAGCGAGATATAAGGGTTTCTTTTTCTGTCAACCGGTAGATGTCTATTTGTATCAGACACCAGTTTGAATTTTGGCCCAAAATAAGAGATGGGAGAAGTTCAGTGTAAACTTGGTTTGATATATAATAAAGGCTGCAATTGATGTTTGATCAAAAGACTATGGATTGATATATTAGTCAAACAACTATTCTAATTCTGGATTTAAATTCATTTTTTAGATTCCTTCTCACAAAAATGTAGACATGGACCAGTGGTGTCAAGCAGTATCTGCGTATTGTTCGTCAAAACAGAGGAAGACTTCGCATAAATAAAGAAAAGAATGAAAAACTAATTTATTGGACAAAAAGAGTTGATTCCTCATCAGATCTGTTCACTGGCTAATAAAAAAAGTTGTAATACAATTTGTCGCAGATAATGTGGTTTATTGGTTAGGTTGTAATTGTATATATGTTTACAGGCTGATTTTAAAATTTCAAAAATGAGTTCTGTATTTCAAATCGATGTTCCACTGACAAGCTTTTTTTAATACCTGTACTAACAGGTGTTTAGCAGAATAAATACCGGCACTGGTTACGTGCTGTGCAACTTGCGCCCCTCCAATAAAAAGAGGGAAATCTTTTCCTGAGCGAAGGTGTGACTTCATCCCCTCTAAAGAAGTAAAAGAACGATTAAAAAATCCTTTATAATTAGAAATCTTGAAACAAGTTATAAAATACCGTAGGATATTTATGCAGCTTTTAAAATTGAATTGCTGAAGTTGTGATGATATGTTGCGTCCTTTTGTTACATCCCTCTCTCCTTTGGGCGTCGATAATACCATGAACCCGGAGCACATGGATATTGTGGAGCATGTGAAACATAACAGAAGCCTAAAAAATACGAAAATAATAGAAACAAAGTCTACAAGTAATCTCTTTTCAATGCAGTTTATTATCTATTTATGCACAGTTTTCCTTTATAAGGTTTTATACATTATCGCCAAGAAGAACTTCAATCGCCTTGAGCTAAGTTCTGCTCTGGTTTGCTTGCAGGTAGCTCCAGTCATGTTTTTGGCGCTAATTACATCTCCATTAATTTAATATGTACTGCGATTATCCTTTTGTTATTGGAAAGTGCAACATCGTGCGATTTTATGCTATTGTTCGTTATATATAGCTTTTAAAAATGGCATGTGCAATGTTCCTTTGTTGTTCTGTGTTTCTCTTCTTCTGTGCGAGGCTGGATAGGGCTCTTTAATCTTAGTTATCAGCTTTCTCAAATAACTGTTTCAATATTTACCTTCCCACTGACATCTGATGGTTATCTTCTCCACCACGTTCTTCTATTTCCCCACCAACGTTTCGACTAGAATGTTACAATGAGTTGTGAAAGAACGCAAATTTAGATATAGCAATTCTGTCACAAAAACAAAGTTGCAATGCTTTTTTCCGCTTTCAGCTAACTTTTCGCTTCTTTTGAAGGCTCGCCGTAGCTTTAAATCTTTGATCTCAGTCCAGACCGTAATAATCCTACTGATGAATGAAAATCAAATTTTCCTTTGTATGTAGAATTATAAAACAGCTGCTATATACGCGCTATTGGAGCTGAGCGTGGATTTTCCTTTTGTAAATGCACGGTGGAAAATTCTAGAACACGCATGTCCCGGATGTTGTGTTGCCAGCGCAAAGCCTTTCTCAGATGTAAATATTTTCGCTTTATCATGCTATATTCTAAGTGCTGCGCTCGTACGTTTATTTATTAGCAGGTTTTTCTAGAACACTGCCATCATCTATTTGGTAAACAGACGAAGGAATGATGAATGAATCGTGCTTATGACAGCTTTCATCCCCACGATTGCAAAATAATGGAACAAAATTTACAATCACTTCGTCGATAAAACTGCTAAAATCCAAACTATCACGTATTAGAACAAGCTAGGAAAATCTCGAAATCTTTGTTGTCCATACGACTGCTGGTTGTGTCGTTATTTCGGGTGCCCTTACAAAATCTCTGCATTAAAGAAAGAAGAAGATATCCCTACAAATCAGTGGAGGAATAAAAGCACTTTATTTCTTCCGATAGCAGTGACAGAGTGTCTATGAAACACTGATCAATCAAAAGAAGAGAAAGCAAAGATCGCCTTTAGCGATTTGCCAGTTATCGATAACAAGAAATGGCACTGGCCAAAAGGAAATTGTTCGATATCGATTCACATATATACATACAAACGGCTACATTTCACACGCCACATTTGATTTCGATTTTCAAAATGGAGGAATTCAGTCACCGCGGAGCAAGTGCAATCTAGCTAGCAAATTAGGGTCGTGGTATTTGTAAGGACGAAATATCGAAATTCATGCTGCATGTCAATGAAATATAATTCGAAAAAGGTTCATAACCGACTGGAGGACTACATCGCCTTTCTGTAAACAAGACAATATTCCACGGCTACTGGAACAAATTATATTTCTGTCCTTACAATTATAAATAAACAGTGTTTTGGCTGTGCAAGTATAAATGTATTTAAAAATATAGATCCCGACTGTGCGATAAACTTATTTTATTTGATTTTCCATTAAATTTAACCTAGCTGGCTATCAACGTAAGTGTATTTTAATTACGTAAGTTATCTGATTGAAGCCCCACTCACGTGTACAGTAGCGTGTTGGTACTGAAAGAATAGTGACTGTTGCATAACTTTTTTCTTTACAAAAACTTAGTGCACCATTAGTTTCGTTATTCCCGTCCTGTTGAAGTCAGAGCTCCCACAAACTGAAGTGACTGAAAAACGATAATCTCGTTTCGTTCGCGCAAGGGAAAGACTAGCACGTTGTTGAAAATGGCTGACCACCTGAAGATTGAAAGTCAAGAAGATTCAAATTCGGCCGATTTATTTTATGAATATGATTCTTCGAGCTCGAACTCGTCGAGGTGTGGTAGTCTGGAATTTTTGTTAACTGCCGAAAAGGAGTCATTCATCGATGAAATCCTCCTTGCTCAAGCTATGTTCCCTGAATTCTTTGCGAAAACGGCTATGAAAGACCTCAGCGCGACTTCACTCGCGCAAGTCATGAAGAGTGCAAGTAGGCTGAAAAAGAGACGCTTTACGTTATCTGATGAGGCGATCGAGATCTGGTACATCAAGGAATATGGATTGGTGCCATCCTAAAGAAACTACCTGCCGCAAATTATGACAGAAACACGGTTTCATAAAGATACATTTTTGTTGTATCAAGGTTACGCAAGCGGCGAACAAAAAAAAAATTCACCCAAAGACATCAGTTTTGCAAATGCTGCTTGTTTTACTTCTCAATACAACGACAGTAGCTATGTTATTATTAGCGCAGTGTTTTGTAAAAGCTAAGTAGTAAATACGGTTCGAAGAGATATCGTACAAATCTCGCGCACTTATTAGTAAAATAGGGACTTTGAACTGAAGCAATCTTAGACTGAGATAATTGACCGAACTTTCTATTCATGAGACATGCTGAAGAAACCACAGGTGGCTGATAGTTATTCTAAAAAGCAAATCAAAACAAAAATAAGAATAAAATACAAGAAATAACGCTCATCGTATTGTTAAGATATTTAATTATATCTGTAACAGTGGTTTTTGATCCCTCGTCACTGGTTTGGCTATAAATAGACCACGTCTTTGGCTATCACCCTTGGTGGTCTATCAAACAGTATAATAGTAATAATAATCTCTCGAAGGGCGCACTGATTACATAATCCCAGCGTACCAAGCTCAGTCTGTGGCACTCCCACGTGTCTGGCTAGGTATGATGATACGTTCTATTTTTCACTTTTTTTTTGTTATTAAATGTGAATAAACTAAACGTGACTTATCTGATCAACACGTGACCAGCCAACGTGCGCCCAGCCGTGTGATCAATGCGAGTGATGAATGTTATATAACTGTTGTTTTTTGTTAGCGGCTGTCGCGTCGTCAGTTTCTCTGTTTCTGTCCCTTTAGCTCCAAGATACTAATTGTACTGTAGAAAACAGAACTCTCGCTTCTTTATGTAGCTGTTTTCTTAACATAACAGGAGATAGTGTGCTGTCAATTTTTCCGTTCTCGTCTTGTTCAGAGGTGACAGTTTCAACAAAAGAACTCTATTATATTGGAAAACAAAACTCTCGCTTTTTATTGTTTCACTTTGGGCATAAGGATGCTTGGGTCGGTATTTGTGCTGGAGCGACAATTTGTGACGCTGCGTTGATTCGTTTCTTTTTACGCTTTTTTGTTCGTGCTACGTCCTTAAATTCTGCTTCTAACTTCCTTCAAGCCTTCTCGAATAAAGTGTACAAGTCTTTGTCATCGGAAGCAATCATGTTTCTGCATCGGCCATGACTGGTGGCTAAAGTCAGTCAATGAGAGCAGCCTCTTCTCCCTGTCCCATCCTCGCACCACTACTTTGTTCGCTCAGTAAATAGAACAGATTTAAACGTGAGTGGTGTTCTTAATCATGGGAAGATAATAATGAAGATTGCAGCCAAGTGTGGTGCTTGCAGCAGACAGCAGACGGGCTCTCTGGAGCAGTGCCCCAAATGATGCGTAGTCCTGCTGTTAAAGATTGAATTGGAGGTTGCGTTGACAGAAACGTTGGAACCAGTGCTGCTTGCCATACACCTGCTCATTTTAGGATCCATTCTGCCACATACACTTACTCTGTCGGACCACCGAACAAGCCGCTTGTTTTGAGGGAGATGTCGTTTGAGATTATGCTACCGAGGTAACTAAAATACTCCATCCCGCTGTGGAAATTGGTGCTACATGGAGATTGTTGAGTCAGTTCACAAAGAACCATGAGTCTCGCATAATTTTCGTCGAATTTCACGAATCTTGCAGTGGAGTTTTCTCAGCGGTTATGCTCCCGTAGTCTCAATTTTTTCACAAAACGTTCTAGCAGGCTTGATTTTCTGCAAGCCTATGAAAGTCTCGAGGTCCCGATTTGTTTGTTTGTTTTTATTAATGACGCCTGAACGTCCTCCGGTCTGAATGTCTCTCGCTCGTATTTCAAACACTAAGTGAAGTCTCGGTCTCGCAATTTAAAAAGTCAAAATGTCTCGGACTCGCAAAGAAAAGCGCTAGACTTGCCTTCTTGCAAAGTCAGAAAAGAAATCAGCAGCACTACTCGGACTGGACCGTGGTTGTTTTCCATTTACGAAAAAATTTCGGAAATTTGGGTGTGAAATATCTTTCGGGAAAGAAGACGTTCGTGATTTACTTCTCAGACAAGGTGAAACGGGTCTGTGGTCATCAACGCAGAGGGCTTGGAAAGCAGGAATGGCGCAGTGGTGAGAGCGCTCGCCTCCCACCAATGTGGTCCGAGTTCGATTCTGGCCCGGGTCATGTGTGGGTTGAGCTTGTTGTTGGTTCTTGCCCCGAGGGCTTTTATTCGGGTTCTCCGTTTTTTTTTCTCAACAAAACCAGCATCTCCAAATTCAAGTTCGATCAGGACAGAGGACCTGCATAAAAACCAGTCAAGGCTGATGTGGCTTCCTCTCTAAATATTGTAACTTTTTTTATTTAAAGGGCACACTTGAAATGAAGAATAACGAGAAGACCCTGTTAGATTTAATTTGAAAAACGTTAGGGAGGGAAAGACTCAAATAAAGCTCTGGCAGCAAAACTTGCTGTTCTATTTTCGATAAATTCTGCCTGCCATTTAAATATATATTGCAGTCGTGAAATAAAAGGATTTGATGGATCTGATACCCCTGCATGGCAAACAGAGCATTCGCGTAGACCCGAAGGAGGGAATATTTAGTAAATGGAAAACAACCCGTGTCTCCAGAGGAAGTTCGTATGAAAGAAATGGCCAAAAGCAAACGAAATGTGATCATATTTGTGATTCTTAAAGATTAATCGAACTGCAGCGTTTAATACTTTCTAAAGACGATCAGCAGAGAGTTTCAACAGTCTCAAATGTGAAGTCACGAATGCATGACATTTGACAATGGCATACTTAGAACCATTTGCAGCCGCAAACTTCCTAACATTTTCTTATGGGGATTGCGGCCAGTTGTGCGTCACGATTTGATCAGTAAGCCCCATGCTGGGAAGCAGGGAGCGCAGCATGCTAATGATCTCCTCAGCTGTAGTGTTCTCCATCGCTATAATCGCCGGCCGCTTACTGTGTGCATCAGTTGCCCCCACGAGCATATTTATCTGGACTGGTCCTGCAAAATCGACATGAGGCCTTTGCTAGGAAAAAGCAGGGTACTCCGACCAACGCATGGCTGCTGGATTATTTGCTCTCTGTCTCCATGACATCACTCACATTTTCTGCCTGCTTTCTATGGTCCCTGTCGATGTTTGGTCACCAAAATCCCCCCGTGGGACACGTTCTCTATCTTGACCGTACCAATGTGACCCTCAAGTTTCCAGAACCCTCCATCTCAGTCTGGTTGGGACGACAACTCTATTACCTCACATCTGAACTCCATGATGAATGGCAGGGATGCCCATGTTCCAAATACTCCACAAAGCATTCCAAGGAATGTTATGTTTCTTCATAGTTCACGATATCATCCACTTGCAAAAATAGCCCTTAAATACCCTGTAGAACCTGGTCCATGGCCCGCGGCTTGATAGCTGGCACTGGTACAAACCGCCGATTGTGTTGATGGCAAGGAATGGCCTGGACTGTTACTCAACCTCCATTTGTACGTCGGCATGACGACCAATTAACCAATCAACCTAGACTGGGGTAAATATCTTCTATGCTTAGGAGGGGTACTCTTTGACTTTCAAATGTGGATTAATTGTCAGCATGAAATCACTACAAACCCTTACATTGCAATCCATTTTCACAGGGATCACAGTTGGAACAACCCACCCATTCGTTGCTACCTAGCTTGCGAGCGGGTTCTCATGCGCTGCGGCAACAGTACAGACGAAGCAGCAAGAGAGGGGTCTGGCGCTTGAAATGAGAGACTGTTCTTTACACGGCTTCGCCTTTGCTCGTGCTGCAGCGCACGAGAGCCTGCTTGCAGGCTAGTTGCTGCCCTTCTTCATAAACCCTTCAGCCTCTAGCCAATTAATGTTCCATCCACCGCTGGTTTACGAGCTAACAATATCGGGCGGCCATTCCAGAACTGGGACCGAGTACTCCTTTTAGGCTGCATCCGCGCCTGCATATCTTCAATCCCGCCTAGACCCAAAGAGAAAACGACTGACGACTGCATGTTTACGCAGGTTATCATCCAGGGCTAGAATGGTGTCTGATGTTTGGAACTAAAGTAAGGGCGAACCCGGATGCATAGACTCCAGCTATTCTCTGCCAGAAAAGGGTGGATTTCTCATTGTTCATTACATATATTCATGCAGCTCCTTAGAGTGCCCCTCGTATTGCACAGTAACGTGACAATATCCCATCGGTTTCACTGACTCCCCGTGTAGGCAAGTAACTTTAATGGCTGGTTTTCACCAGCGACGGGGTTGGATTCGGAGTCGGAGTCGGAGTTGTAATCGGAATCACAATAGCGTTTATGACTTAGCGAAAATCAAAAATCGGAGTCGTAAGCGGAGTCATAAGGTCAACTGAATCGGAGTCGGAAGAATCAGAACGTTTCCATTTCTTCCGATTCCGTTTACAACTCCGTCTCTTATGATTCAGATGATCCAGTGAAAACTAGTCGCCAGAGTCGGAAGCAGAAGCACAAAACCCAACCAATCACATGGCCCGAAATCAAGCATTGTGATTGGTTTATTCTTCCGCTTCTGCATCCGACTCCGAGAATGTAGTTTTCACTAGATCGTATGATGGAGTCATATAAGCAGAATCGGTGTTCTGCTTCCGACACCGTCGGTTTGATTTTCACTTGATCGTATCGCTCTGCGCTTCCGATTACGACTCCTTCGCTAGTGAAAACCAGCCTGAAATGGGTGTCGGCTCATCCTATATGCCCGTTGTGTGTCCATTTTTGTCAAAGTGGTAGCAGCGTTCCTTAATGAATGGGCATTTTTTGTGTGTTGTCTGACACTGTGTAGTTGGCTGAGATAGCCGAGTGAGCTTCAGGTACCTATTTGAGAACTTGAGGATGGTTAGACACTTTTTTGTGGGGTAAGGGGGAGTGGAGAGCCAAGGTGTGTCAAAAATGTGCAAATTGCATCGAGGGCAAGAGGAATATTGTCCTATTTCTATTCCTTAGCACCAACAGCACAGTCCCCAGTCTGTTGGTTTGGCGCACTTGGTGGGCCGGATATTTTGTCCACCAACGAATTCAATGACACTCATCCACAAGAGTCAAACTGATGGTCAGTTGAACAAATTAATCATTCCAAAGAGAATGCAGGCAAGGAAAACGGAGAAGGGGATTATGGGGCTTTTTACCGTATTTCCTTTCAGTTTTAAGAGGCGTCATTAAACACAAGGCATGCTGGATAAATATCACGGGTGCAGTTTCGCTGGCAAAATTAAAATTCTAAGTAATCGAAAGCCTGTGATATCCACACTAACGAAGAATTTAGTTCATAAATTGTTGTATTTGTATCTTGCTTTACAGTTAATTTCTCATTTTAATTGTACATGTTACATTCATTCGCAATTTTCCCGCTGTTTCCGGGCTCACACTCATTCAAATTAAGAGTAGGTTTTAATTTTTAGAGTCATTCTTCTCCATGTTGTCGTTCCTCATCTTCCAGTTCGTCTATTGTCATCTTGTTGAATGTCTTTTTCAGATTCAGCGTATAACAACTTTGTCTCGCAGCTTCGCAGACTTGCATCAAACGCCGATCCGCCTAGAATAAGAGCAAACGATGCAAATTATGCAGGTTATTTAGGTTACCGAACGTTACACTGTAACATTCTGACAATATGGTTGTGAGCGAACAATTTGAGAAAAGTTTGTTGTTTCGGTAATTTTTATTTTCGTTTTGGCTTATTATTGTTTAATTGGGAATCTTGCAATCAAACAGATTTTGCGTCTCAAAATATTTCGATTTAAATTTGGAAGGCCAACGCTAGGCTAAACTCAGTTTAAAAACCATTTCGAATTCCGGTTTCTGATTGAGCACAAAATCGGTGACAATCTCTTTACTACATCCAACCGGTCACTTGCCGATCAGTAGTAAATATAACCTAGAACAGGAAGGTCTGAAAGTGGCATGTCCGTTCCCGTTCACCAGTTGGACACAAAAAGGCAATGCTACAAATGCTGAGCCCGGCATACCGGGATTCCAAATGCTTTTGGAGCTAGGCCGGGTTGTCCCGCTGATAATCATGCTCGGTTAACTTTGTGTCGTCGGGCTTAGCCTCTTCGGTGTTTCCGAGGATGGGCTATCCTATAACCTTGTAGGGGTGCTAAGTTTATAATTCGTGACCCTTCATGGTATTCGAGTTACTTTGGTGATGGCAAGTGCTCACACCTTTCTGGCGCGACGCTCTTGGCGCGTCAGGAATATTGATATGTGAATAATAAATAGGTAGAGCGAAAGTTCTTCTGTTCCGTCATAGTCGCCGTTGTCCTTAACTGCTTGATACGGAACAGAAATGCGGCATAAACAAGGAAATAAATTGAAAATATTAAAGTGAAAAAATTGTTAAATATTGCGTTCACGTGACGTTCGTTGATGATAGCCATTTTAAACTCAATCATTGAACATACTCGTTTTAAAATTGATTAATCTCAAGTTAGTTTACGAACGTTAGGGTAAAATTATACATAAGGAAATTGAAAACATTTGTTTGGAAACATGCTTGTGATTTGGCCGATATCAACTATGAATCAATATTGCCCAGTGCACAGCAACCACGGAAATTAACATCGGGAATTCATGCACGATCAAAATTGAACTAACGTTATAAATTTAAAGTCTTTGCAGTTTTACAAACCTAGGAGCTGCAGTCTTATAACATTCGCATTTTACGGCACAGAGAAAGGCTTTTCATTTTACTCGAAAATAGTTTTAATTATTAATTATAAGTGTTCTCAATCAATATGGAGTCATCACTCAACAGTATCAGTACAAATCAATCTTCACATTTTGAGAATTTTCCAAAACCCTGTCCTTTTCTACATGTAAGTTCAATTTACAGTTTTCATATCGCTTATTTTTTAAAGTAGTTCAGTGTGCAATATGCGTATATCAAAAGAAACCTTACTTTACCATTGAGGAAATATTGTTGTCAATTGCAAACAATAATTCAACAAAAATAAAATCTTTTAGTGGCGAATTGTTCAATCTCGGAAACAAAGAAAAATATTTTTACAACGAAGAAGCTCAAAATCTGTGAACGCATTAATTCTGTCATCGAGGGACTAAATGATGCTAATAAAATGAGAGCATGGCTACCTTTCAGTCCATTGAATGTTGTTTCAATTTCATATGATGATTCTTTTTAATAGAGAACAAGGAGGGGAGCTAGGTGCACGCATGCTTCTCTTGTGATAAACTACTTGTCACCCTTTTAGCACCTGGATGAATAGCTGTTTTATCGTTAACCATTTAATGAAAATAGAGCGTGTAACGTAGACTTGAATTTCAGCAACAGTCTGATAATAGAAGTGATGTAACGCAATAATAATGTTTAGTGGTTTCTCCTAATAATTTGCCAACAAGCTATTCAATTTAGACATTTAAGGCGACAGACTGTCAAATTTAACGTGTCGTATAAAATGAACCGTTTGCCATGATTGTTATGAAGTTAATCGCTGAAAAAACCCGATTACTTGTGTAATTTGAAAAAGTTGTCATAAGCGGTGTTTGACGCGTTTTATCTCGGCTTTTATGTGATATTCATATTTGGAATATAGAATTTTGAAACATGCGAGGTGTCAACTCCAAACGGACAGTTTTGTCCCTTTTTAGTCTAAAGCATTATTTTGAACTTTGTTTAGAATATAAATAGGATATCGTGTGCACTAAGTTTATAAACTAATGATACCTTGTTCTTCAATTTAGGAAATATTGTTTGCAAACACGAATTCAATCAAAATGAAAAGTAGCCTTAGGCTCTTCCTTGGTATGGATAACTTCCCGTGTTTTCGGCAATGAAACGTTGGTGTGATGAAAAAATTCAATTAAGGCAATAGGAAAAATGACTTTTCATGTCCGGATTTTTCTTGTATTTACACCAATAGGAATGATTTCTGAGTTTTGATTATTCGAAATTGAGAAAATACACAGATAAAACGGGTGTCTCGCTATAAAATATTGATGTTCTTTGTGTATCAACAGACTCTTTTCCTTGTATTACATACAAATAAACTGCGTAGGAACACTAGCCCCTCTACGTGAATCTGCTGAAAACGGTGCCTAATAGGAATCTAGACTCTTTTAAAGAGCAATCACGGATTGTGTATTGCCCATTACTGCTAAATTGATCTCTTCGAAGAAAGTTAAAAGAAGCCGAAACATAAATATATGTGTCTGCCACAAACCTTTCCACATTAAATTGAAACGAAACAGGTGCAACCGTCGACCACCCTTTGAAAAATACAATATATGCAAGAGCATTGAATTCACCCTTTCAATTTTAATTTAAGATATGAATTCTTTTTTTTTCTGGGGAGAAGTTTGAAACTAAATCTGAGGCTGCGTATTTCCTTGTTCTTATCATATTTCCCTGGTGTTATAAGGAATTGAGCATTGACTAGTTGAAAAGGCGAACTCAGAGCTCACCGTTGCTTGATGTTGAATTGTACCGACAGATCTTTGAGGCGAAATTCAGAAGCCATCTCTTTGGTGTGGTGGAAAAAAAAATACCGATGTAGTATTTAATTTAAGAATGGTACAGCCCCATTTAAATTACATATTTGCTCACGAGTCTGCAAAAAAGAAAGATGGATTAAAAAAAATGAGCCTTTAATCATTAGCCAGTGGCGAATTGCATTCACGGCAGTCGCGTGCAAAATACCCACAAAGTAAACCCACGAACCCGTATAATAATAACAACATCTTCAATTTAGCGTCATGTCTAAGAAAAATTTTACCACGAGAAAAAAACAGTTAAAGTCTTCAAATTTGTGTACATAGATATATAATTTCGACTTGCTTTGATAACTGATCTGATCTGAATTTTTTCAATGTGGGCGTGGTCCGCGCCAAAATCGAGCGATGTCGTATGACCTTTTCACAAATTTCAGCTATAGAGTTAAGTTATTAACTTACGCCCCGGTACTGAAGCAAAAAAAGCAGTGTGCAAAAGTAAATTAATCCCAACGGATTGCTAACAAGTCTGATCAATTCTGTACGACCAACTTAACTTGATTTCGTTGATTTGACACATAAGTACGTAAAAGCCAGCAGACTAAGATTCGTTACCTCAGTGACGACTCTCTTTTTAATGTTTCCTGCTCCTGCAGTAAAAGCGTCGCTTTTTTGAAACAACACAGCAGTCCCGACAACGATAAACAGTACAACGGCTACTCTTGAATTCATGTTGGCGGTGTATCACACTTTGCCGGAAGTCAATGAACGGACAGAACTTCAGATGGACTGGACGAGGATAATGTGAAAGTCAACGTGTGGAACCGTCGTCTTTTATACCCAATATTTGCGCAATATTTTTTTAACATTGCTTTTCAAATGGATTTAATTGCTTGGACAATCGTTGTTTTGACTTTTTGTGTGACAAAAAGACGCTTTTCCGCTTCCGCAATCTGTAGGCTGAATGCCGGCCAACGCAATTAGAACTGTCTTTTAAGCTTGGCTCACTTCAACGAAATTGCTTCCTTAGGAAATATTCGTGGTCGTGAAACTATTTAATGTCGCATTTGAAACTTAAGCTGGGCTTTTACGGCATTGTGCTTTTCACTGCAACTAACCCAAATTCAGCAGCATTTAATGATGCTGCTAATGAGGTTTTCATGAGGTTTTAATTTCGTTTCGTCTCTGCTCGTTGCCAAAGAAAAGTCTTCCCTTAAACCTCTCATATCTTACTGGAGACTAAACAGTATCATATTCTGCGTGAAGTCAGAAAGAGTTTGATTATTTATGTAAAATTTGGCCCTCATCCTTAGCAAAGAAAATTCGAGTAACAAACAGTAACATTAAAGATGCGAATGTTTGAAAATATACACTAACTCAATAATTGCGATATAGGTTGGCCGTAATGGTTTCTTTTGAACATCGTGAAATATATTATTTTTCACTGAAACCACGTTTGAACTACACTTCTATCATTGTTTGATAAACAGCAAGAAATCAAAGAGAATTTTCCCATTAGCACCTGAATAGCGATAATCTAATATGCAGTAAAATATAAAAAATACATGACGTTCAGGATCTTATTGAAAAGAAATTAATAAATATTTTTCTCAGAGGTAAAATATTTTTTGTAAACAACGAACTGTAATGTTAATTACTCTAACATGTTTACTTTTGAAATTTGATAATCTTAGCGATAATATACTCTAATGAATTTCTTTGCTTGTAACTACTGATGTTTGCGTGTACTCAACCTTTACAATCGAATTTTTCTTTTGCCATTTTCAACCACTGCGAAGCGCGCTTAGACTTGATTTAATTCCAATTGACAAAATGCGAATTATTAATTGGTTTTTAAAGGGGGTCAGTTAAACCTATTTTTCCGTGCGCTTAGAAAATTAGTCGACTGATTTTATATCATCAACTTGCAACGCATTCATTACATAAGGCAAGAAAGAAGATTTCCTCCGTCAATAAAGGAATGTTGAAAGTGTTTCCTAAATCATCAATTGCAGAATAGTTCTTAAATATTCCTGCAATACTTGAAGTTTGAAGCATAGGTTTTTGAATTGCGCAAAATAGTAAGAAAACCTCTTTTCCATTAGATTTCAATTGCAACAAGGGAATCAATATAATATCTTAAACGCTTCCTTCATGATCGAGGTATATTTTACAGCTTTTTAAAAGACGGGTGTCCTTCTTTGTCATCGCTCATTCGGCGGAACTCTGTGGATGATATTTCTTTTTTTGTTCATTTATAGCCGGACTGACTTTGATTTAATTCCATATCTAAGTAGCAAGATAAAGATATTCAAACTTAAGGAATTTGAGATCTGTTTTTTTTCCTTGTGAGGTGAAATGTAAATGTCAATACGACACGTATCTGTTGGTTTCACTTATCGAAAATAAGTCGACGAGGTAAATAACATACGAGTAGTGGTTATTCTTAGTTGATATCTTCTATAAATAAAATCTTGATCTAAGATCTGCATGTTTTAACATTTAAATTTATATTGTTGATCAGGAGATTTAATTATCTACGTAGCAATGGATTGAATTGGAAATTTTGTGTTTCCATAGCTCGGTAGCGATTTACATATTACTGGACGTAACTAGTCCACACATCGTGGAGTAAACAGAAAAAAGAAAGCCCGTTTTTATCAAGAAAAAAAGATTTGAGCCAGAAAACTTGTAGGGATAGTTCAGTTGACTAATCGAGGTAAATTCAGGTAAGCACAGCGAGTACCGACCTTTAGTCAAACAGAGAAAGTATCTGTTAAATTATTATCAATGTCTCTGCATGGTATGTTCCTGAAACTACTTGGGGCTAGCTTTACGTAGTGTTTCAAAACTTAATTTCTATTCTCATTGAATGGTTAACGATTTAAACATTTATTCATCCAACTGTTAAAAAGTGACCCAGTGGTTTATAATTATCACAAAAGAAGTATGACTAAACATTTTGCTCAAGCCTGTCAACTCCCTACTTAAGGTTTTTATTAGACTTGTTACAATCTTATCTTTTCAGCCTGTGGTGGGTAAAATTGACAATACGGTTTGCATCTCCCCTTGCTTTACTGACAGTGTATGTAATGCCTTCGTTAACCGGTTGTGCCTTTGAAAAGGGATTGTCGGTGGAGCGTATAGTTCATACAAAAAAGATCAAGTATAACAAGTTTGAAAATTGGTTGCTAGGGAAAACAAACAAGGCCGAGTCTGTATTCTAATGATAATCCAAACAAGGAAGAGCCCCTGCTAGATGAAAGCACAGGGTGGAAACGGAAGGAAGTCATTGAGTGCTTTATTTTGCTTTTAATTGGCTGTACACTTTTTAAAAATACCATTTCAAACCTGACTCAGCAAACTTTCAAAACCATCACATGGGATGTTTACTATTTACCCATAAATTCAGGAAATTTGGGTAAGAATTTTAACGGAAAGACAATTTTGGCTTGACCGACTGGAAATGTTCGAAATGAATTATAATGGAACGTCTTGAAAGGTAGTTCAAAATACCGGAATGGAAAATGTGCTTGCCATCAGCCATTTTTGACCGCCATCTTGGAATTATGATCAGGTCAAACATCAGGCATTTTTGCTTACCATTTGCACAAACTATCGACGAACCGGTTTTTCCATGTAAATGTAATGTTAAAAAACCACGCTAACCGGTTTCTCCGCTATCACGATTCAAGTCAGTAATAAACATTTTGCTAACAGGACCAGTTTTTTTTTTTGTGAGGGTCAACGAAAGGAAAGCTTAAAACACTTCTGCTTTGATACTCGGTGGAAACATTTTTACTCCTGGAGATACTTGAACTGATTTAGACGAAAAGTTTTCTTTGAACAAGCATTTTACCTCTAAAATCATCACGACAATAGATTATTTTTATCTGTGAAAAGAGATATCTTGCTTGAATCAGCAACTTATAAAATTAAGAATACGGCCTGTACAAAGAAGTAAATTGTTCATACTTACAATTTGGGTGTTTTGGGAAAGTTGTTAAAACAATGTTTGGAAAAATTACAGATGCTGCTATCGGAGTACATTTTTGGTATACTAATACAATCGAACCTCTATTAAGCGGTCGCCTGTGAAGCGGCCACCCTTTATTAAGCAGCCAATTATCAAAGTCCCGAAATTATTGAAATGCCGTAAAATTAAAATACTGTAAATGGAACCCCTATTAACTAGCCACCTCTATTAAGCGGTCGCGGCCACCTTTTGGTCATTCCGATGAGGGTTTTCCTATTGTCTTTACCCTTATTAAACGACCACCGAAAATGTAATGCACGTAAAAAGAGGGCGTGGGCCATCAGTTTTTGAGCCCTTGGTAGGGCCTGAGGGTGGGTCGTTCAATTTTCAGCTACCCATTGGGGTGGGTCATCCTGCTTTAAAACAGGAATTAGCACACACTTGACACAATCGACAACAGACAGATTCAGATTTCAGATTTTTATTGTTTGCACTATTCCTTACAATAATTCTATTAAACAACTAGATTATGAGCTCGAGATTTCTATCGCGTAATAGTTGACGAGGGCGCAGCCCCAGTCAACTATCGCGCGAATAGTCTAACGAGCGAATAGTCTAATTGTTTTAGTATAAATCTGCTAGTCGTTCAAAACTTAATCCAAATCCTCTTCACAGACACTTCGAAAACGCCAAGAAGCGGCCGTCATTTTGTAAACAAGGGCACACTGGTACGCTACTCACTATCTATCACAGAATAGATAGTGAGTAGCGTAGCCAATCAGAGAACAGCATTCGTGATAAAACGCTAGTAGATTTATACTAAAAGTAAATATTACATATTACCAACAAAAACACAGAAACAAAAACTAGCAATAAATAGAAAGTAAATGTGCGTAGTGACCAAAGTAGCTAAGGCTTTCGGGTTGGTCTTTGCCACGATAAATTAACTAACGCAGACGTCACTCCTTCCAGTTCCAAAGGACGAAAACTTAACGAGCCGTGGCTGAGAAAGTACATTATGACTAGTGTACAATAGGGATGGCAATTTCATGTATGTAAAACCTGTACGAAAACTAAGAAGTCTAACAGAATGAGCAAGGAGTACCAGGGCAGAAATTCTCAAAATACTGCGCTCATTCGACATGCTGATCTTCAAGAACACCAAATGGCCAACTTGTGTCTACATGCTATTTTTCCCTAAGGGTACCGGACACATGTTCATAGAACTGGGACTCACACTCTTGAGCCAGGAACTTGTAGTTTACTGGCTGTGTGAGTCCCAGAACGGCGGCCCCAAAAACAGGTAAACAGAACGTATGTACGTACTCATTCACAGTCTGTTTTTGTGGGGGGTGGGGGGTGGGGATGGGTACTGGTCTTGTTACTAAGGGTGCTTTGTGCATTTTGTAGGACGGGGGAGAGTTTACAGCAAGTTTATCGCATTTATTTGCAAGGATAATCTCTGTTGACAAGTACATTTTTGTTCCTCTCTCGTTTATTCCTTCAAATGATTGCTTTTAAATTAACACAAGTTTTGATGGAACTATGTCACTGTTTACTTATGCCACTGATAGACACGCGAATTGATCACAAGTATATTAACCACTGAAACAAATGAAAGAGTAAATTGAGCAAATCTAAACTAGACTTACATGAAGGATGTGTGAGGCGTACACAAAGTCGACCAAGATGTTTGCGTTCTTTTCGAGACATGCACAGGTTATCAGCTCATTTTAACAATCAAGTTTGATATTGACTCTATCACCATTGGTTATTTGTCTGGAGTCAACAAAGCTTTTATTAAGCTAGGAGGTCTGGATACTAAGGTAAGGTTAAAAAGTAAAAGCTTTTCCCCGGAACCTTGACCTTAAAATGGATCGTGGCAAATCCAATGGACAAAGACCGTAGGTCGAAAATTAGAAGGCTGTGCGCGCGTCCTGTTTTGTCTGCCACATCGCTGGACGATGTGACAGAGTTATAAGCTAATAATGTGAGAGCACGATAAACAGGTGTACGCAAAGAGGAGATAAGCGTCGGCAAGACGCCGACAGATTCTCAAATTCCCCCTAAGACCTTACAGTGACAGTAACTCCAGCCTGATTGGGCTCAAGCAACGATAAATCACAGCTATCTTCACTAATTTTCGCCGTGAGCGTGGAGCCGCATCAGCAGACCAGCATTCCATCTAAGGTACCGCTGTTTGATTGAGGGAAGTCTATTAGAAAAATGCGTTTTGATTTCTTAGGTCGCGTAGCATTGAAAACAGTGTTATAACAAACATGCCTCAAACCGCTGGCTTATACGCTGAAATGACAGTAAGAAAAGGGAAATTAAAGATCTACTTCGCTTTTGCTCAGTCGAAATAGATGGACAAACAACAATTCAATACGCTTTAAAACTGCATAGCAAGTTCGTAAGACATGATTGCAAAACTACTGATATATGAGTGAGAAAGTTACCACCTTCTTTTAATTCCCGGCAAGGAGGGGTTTAGTCTAGGATGCTAAAACTTTCAATAGCACTTCAATTATAACAAGGGGCAATTGTAATTGACAAGTAGGTTTTTCCCAATTTAAATTTTCAGGGATAATTCGTTCGCTCAAGAGAGGACAAAGGGCAGGAGAGTCAATTCTCCATATAGGTCTTATTTCCAAGGTTCCTTCTCAAGTTCTTTTGAGAACACTCCCCAATAGCCCTTCTTGTATTGCAAAATTTAGTCACGTGGACAGCACAAGCAGCTTTACAAGCTTCCTTCAGGAAGACATCGATGCAGCGCGGGTGGTAATATCATCAGTGGGAGGACTGGATCGATACCACATCAAAAAATAACCTGAAAGCGATCACCTTAGGAATATGACCTCGCTTACCCCTTCATTCTCTCTTTGTTTGTTCTGTTGATATATTTTTAAGTTTTCTGCTTACCTCATAATGATGATGATGATGATGATAATTTTAATAGCCTTTCGCTAGATCTAAATAAAGCTACTAATTTATGTTGGCTGGTTTAGTAAAGGAATTGCTTTATTTCCCATTTTATTGCTCTATCCGTATATAGACTAATTTTCTTTCCTTTGCACAATTCAAAAAGAATTCATTAAGCCAGTTTAACAGGTTCAACGTTGATCCGCGCAATGACATTTACAATTAGTCAATTAAACAAAGTCAAAACTTATGAACATACATATTTGCTGATAATGACATGTATCTTTATCAAAATTTGTAAAATGTAAACTACAGTGCATTAATGTCCGGTATTTGCGAGAAAACGGGGCCAACAGGTCAGAAGTCTTCGTCCCTTGCTAGTTGAGCGGCACGCAGAAAACTCTCTCTTCTGTAGTCGTTCGGACACGGGCAGACTTTGTTACAGAGTTCTCTTATGTAGTCCTGCTAGAGAGAAACGTTAAACGAAAATCAGATTAAATTCTTCTCCGAAAAAAAAAAAAAAAAAAAAAACGTTTAACGAAACTTAAACTAAATTCTTCAGTTTTTGGCCGTAAGTTGCGGCATAATTATGAGAAATCGTAGCGATGTTGATAGCAACATGCGTTCAGGCGTTCTTTTCCTGCCACGTGGGAAAAAAAGAACGTGCGCGGCAGCAGTTATGCGTCTATCAATGTTAAGTCTGAGGGAGGGGGACATCGGGCATACGTGGGGCATTTGACTCTGATTGCCTTTCCCACCCTCGGAAATTTGCCTAACTGTCCGGCTGGGCCCTAGGGTGGCGACGTTTGATATTTTTGTGAGGAGGAATGGAACCACTTGTTGGAAGCACTTGTTTTTCAACGAATGGAACAACTACTTCTCACTATTCACTTTCAATGTGGTTAAGTCTGCATACGAGCCAAGTGGCCCATCAAGACCGGAGCTTATCCCGGTTTCAGTAGCATGAAGCGACTAGGAGTATTTCTATACCCCCTGGATAGGATATTAGTCCATCGTAGGGTTACCCCCAGCATTAAATTCGCCGGTACCCATTTATACACCTGGGTGGAGAGAGGCACTGTGAGAGTAAAGTGTCTTGCCCAAGAACACAACGCAATATCCTCGGCCAGGGCTCCCACCCGGACCGTTCGATCCAGAGACGAGCGCACTAACCATGAGGCCGCCGCGCCTCACTCTCAATATAAATTGATGAAACACCTCACTTCGCGGAGATTGCGCGGATTTTTAATTTATAGTTCCCTTTTCGTCATAGAATGAAGCGGTGGGATTCTAATATTTTCCATGCATTGACAGCTAGCCTGCGAGTAGGCTCACGTTTGAACAAGAGGGCGCGGCGTAGCCGCGAGCGCGAAATCGAGCGGTGCACGTGAGCCTGTAAGCAGGCTCATGTTGGAGCAAGAGCGCGCGGCGTAGCCGGGAGCGCGAAATCGAGCGGCGAAGCCGCGAGACGAGAAAGTGAGCCTGGTCTGATCTCTGCAAATTTTTTATTTCCAGCCCGGAAACCGCAGAAAAGAATAAGTCAATTAATTTTCACCGCAAGTATTAAATTTGGCAGCTCAGATTTCTCGGGAAAATTGTAAATCTTCTTCATAACAACTTGCAGGCGCGATATCCGACGTTGATAAAGTTTTGTCGAAGAAAAAACCGTCACAGTGTATGTCTGGCCAGGACACACACTTGATTCCGAGTGATCTTGATTTGGCAGTCTGGTCTTTGCTGGTAAACAGGCAAACGCCTTCGTGTTGTTTCGTTGCCCGCTTGCAGTGACATACGTTTGTAATAGTTAACTCTTTCCATATGCAATCAGCAATACGACAAGTAAGACTTAATTCATTAACATACTTTCAACTGCTATTTCCTCCTCCCTCTTTAGCTAGTTTAAAATTGAACTAGAAATAGACTCTTAAACGTGTTAAATCATCAGTAATACACGCACTCAACTCTTCCTCTGACTCCAAATCTGGACGACTTATTTTTTATTGTGAGACGTGCGGTTAATTACCGACTCCATGGGGATCTATTAAATCGCTCCTCATCAAACATAATAGATTACATACATACATACATACATACATACATACATACATACATACATACATACATACATACATACATACATACATACATACATACATACATACATACATACATACATACATACATACATAAACTTTATTTGAGTGTCGGAGTATTTAGCTAAAGATAACTAATTGGGGACACTAACATAAATACAAATATAAAATATAAAATATAAAATACTAGTATTATATAAAATATATAGATAGTTAATGACTAAAAATATTTTTTTTAGCTAGTTAAAAAATAAGTTCAAGATTACTTAAATTAATTGACAGTTTGCTCGCCTTTCCCTCTTTTCGACCAATGGCATTTCACTTCGCTCAGGCGAAACAGAAATGAAAACATTACAGAGATCAAGGCAGGCTCACTTTCTTGGCACCTCTTCGCCAGACTCCTTCCCGCCGCATCGCTTTGCTCTTCGCCGCTCGCGCGCGTGAACCAAAGGTGAGCCTGCTCGCAGGCTAATTGACAGCAAGACATTATGCTATCTTGAATTGAATGGATGCTTGCAAGGCAACATGCTACGGCACTACGCTAAGGTAGAGATATTTGATCTGATTTTACTCATTTTTCGGGCCCTACTGTGGGGTCTTTTACCAAAAAATATACTGAAAAGTTAAATGCCCCACATATTCCCAAGGTCTCCCTCCCACCCTCATCTTGTGCTTAACATTGATAGAGATGCATTACTTCCAATTCAAATAACGAGCAAAACGATGAACACAATTAATACCAAAAAAAAATACTGCATACCGCTACACGTTACATATTAGTTTTAAACCAATTATAGCATAAGGGCGACCTGTTCTGGCCGCAAAACAATGTGTTGTCGTTCACGAACTAACAATTTCATTGATAACACTGGATTCTAGTGCTATGAAAACATTTAGTGACTGAAGTACTTTAGGAAATTTAGTTTTGAAACTGCAAGAGGAGGAGGAGAAAATTGTATGGAGCAAATGACAAGGCAAATTAAAAAAAGGAATCATAGTTGTTTGTGGAATAAAAGATTTCGTTTATTGTTGCATCTCACGGCTAATTCTGACCGGAGAATATGAAATCGGCACTAGTCTGGTCGGCATGTTACGCAACTTAGCATACCTGGTCATCGCTGAGTTCCATTTTGCTTCCCCTCTTGCCAACCCTTTGCACTCCAGCTCCTGGTGTGAACGCGCTGCCCGAGGTTAAAAGAAAACACACGAGGAAACCCAGGAGAATCCAAGATAGTGCTGTGTTCATTTTGATCCACTTATAAAACTCCGTAGCCGTTTCCTCGCGAGAGTTTTTGATCCCTTAATTAAGAACGGCTGTTTTAGAGAATTTGTTGATCTCTACATAGCATGAAGGGTTGCCTTTTATAGGTTTGGGCATAGTGGAGGCTGATAATGGTCAATGGTAATTTCCCTTGAGATGAAATGCTTCCTTAATGGGAAATAATGTGAGATAATCAATTTATGAACAAAAGGCAAATGAAGTTTCTTTCGCAGTTTCCTCCTCATACGCTATTTTATCCCCCGCACTTAATAACACATCGCCCCAAGATTTACTTTGCCAATTTGCTTCCTAGTTGATGACAAAGAAACACTGTGGACCTTTAATATCGAGCGATAAGGCCGGAGTAATTGCAAAAAAAAAAAACGGAAAGCCTACTTAGGTGTCTCATGTCACCTTTGCATTAAGAAAGATGTAACAAAATAATGTCTTTTTCCGATTTGTCTGCTTTCAAATTTATGATTTTAATGTATAGGACTTGTAAAAAAGGACAGACAGATCACTAGCTGTTTTTTAATTTTCTTTTTGGCATAATTACCCATTAGATATATTGTATTCCATTTACAAAAGCAAATTTATTCTTCAATTAATTACTTTTGATGGCATTAAACTACATAACGCTTACGCCTACGCTGGCACAAATAACAACAATAGACTTGGTATTGCACTGAAAGGTTTAAAGTAATTGCCATGAATTCCTCGTGACAGCAAGAGACCAATAATACACATGTGCTCTAATAAACAGTTCTTTTAAATTTTGTAGTTCTCCGTTTTAGAGTGTAAAGTTGAGACGAAACATAACCAAATTTGTAAATTTATAAAATTGTAAATTAACATTACTTTTAATTTCTGTTATTTTTTCCGCATCTGACAAGTGAAGTGATCGCTTTTGTACTAACATTTCTTTGCCTAGATATTTCCTTTCAGATCCGAAACTAACTTTGAAGTTACTGTTATAAACTTTCCACATTGCGACTCCCTCTTGTATTTTTAACATTTACTCCTAACGTACCTGCATATACTGAAGCTAGAATGCAAAACTTAAAGTACACGCCACGGGGAGATTAAGAAAAAAGCATTTAAAATACATGACTTAGCACATGATCTCTCTTCTCATTTTTCTATCAGCATACGAACGAATGAACGAACGGTTTACTTATTTACAGTGAGGATTTGAAAAACATCTTAGCTCTCTATAAAACGAAAGCAAGCTTTTAATTCGCGTTCGTAACATTTATAACATTCTTCTATCAAGATCTGAGAATTTTGCTGGGTTTAATCGTTATCATCCCATCTATGCACGGATTTACCGATACCTAATTCAGGCGATGTTTTGACTCCCTCGTTCTTTGTCTTTTAGTCCTCATATTGAACACATTGCATGAAGTATGGTTGAGAAGAATGTCACGGTCACGTGGCTTCATCTTTGATAACATTTGTAAGGAGCGATTGAATCTAAAGAAAATAATTTTTTCCTTATACTTTGGAAACCAATGATTCAATGACACAAATGTTGTTAGAGTGTTTCTCCATAACGCTGACTTTGTTGATCACAGCTTTGGAAGTTGATAATTAAAGAACTATTCAAGGATAATGAGAGTTCAAATAACGTGAAGAAAGTGTGATTATTGTTATTAGGACGTGCGTTGAAAGTGAGACCTGCTTGAGAGGACGAAAGGGCACTATTACCTGTGTGCTTGTGCATAGAAAAATGAAATATTGAGGGGTAAGGTGACAAAGAAAACAGATAAGCCGAAGTGCTCAAAATGTACCTTCTTTGGAATAAAGCCAGGGAGACAAAAGTAGTTTGCTTATCATTCGCATAGGAGAGAAAGGTCAAGCAGTAAATGGATAACCAGAGATAACTGAACGGAAGGGGAAAAAATACTTACATTAATATTATGACTATCACCTACTAGCGGCTCCCTTTAATCACTGGGCAGTTATTGCAAAAGATAAAGGAAATGACATCTTGAGTAACTCGATGGAAATTAAAATGTACATTTAATTTAAATACGCTCAATTATTCGTAATCCATTTTTGAAAATAAAGTTCAAAGTAGATGAAAGAAAAGCATCCCAAGGGCAGATATCAGATTTATCGCACGTGCTGCAGGGCATGGGTGTTACGATATTGCTAATGGTTGGTCTCGTCGCCGGGCATAATATGTGATGATCTTCACTCACATTCTCTTAAGTTGGGTTAAGGGTTGCGACTTTCGTTTCGTTTCCAACCCTTCATACCCCTTGTGCGTCTAAATACTTATATCGTCTCATTTTCTCCCGTGCATCTTTCCATACGGGTTTCTTACGTTCATTTTCTTACGCTTGAGGCTACACCCAAATGTTTTACGTAAATGGTGGTGGTGATAATATATTGGCCATGTAACGAAAATCAATCGGTACTTCTGAAAAAGGCACCTCATCATTAATGAAATAGCTAAGTTTGTGATATTGTTTATTATATAACTGAGAAAATTACTTTATTGTGAGTGGCTGCGGAGAGCGTGCTGACTTATTGTTTATGTTTAATTGCACTGCAGTGAAAATTAGCGAACGCGCGTTCGTTTTTTCTAAATCATGTAATGAATGTCTTGCGAAAACGTAAGAAAACTCGAGCAATTGAAGTGGCCGAACACAGTTTTCAAGTGCCTTTGCCTAATTCACCATTACTTTTAAACTGTTTATGCTTTGGCGCCCGTTTTTCTGCAAGAGTCAAGGTTAACCACAGAAGGGTTTATTCTCGCATTTTGGCTAAGGTGTGTGCTGTTGCCATGGCAACGGGACTGGTTAAAAACAAGGCTTAAAATGGTTTTTGTTTATTTTTAAAAAAATCCAGTCGTTAGATTTTTTTCATCATTTGCCCACTACGAATTGACATTAAATCCCTTCTGTCAACACTGGTCTAATAAAATTTTGACGTAGACGATTTTCGCAATTAGCCGTAAATCGTTTTCATTGCATGTTCTGTATTATTAAAAATTCCCTATGTCAAAATTCAGATTTTTTGTGGTAGATCATTCACTTGGTTTCTGAACTATTTTTATTCACCAAATTTCTTGAAATTCTAACGACTGGATCGCAAGTTTCTGCAAAAGCAATCGGTCTCAATTTTTCGAGCAACTGCGCATGCGCTGCATTTAACTGGGTTCTTTCGGTAACAAAGAAAAAGCTGAGAATTGCTGGGTTCTTTGCATCGTTTACCTTTCTAACCTATCTTTGTAATAAAAGACTAAAGCCATGAATACACTACTAATAGACGAAAATGGCACAGATAATGCAGGTGTTGAGGAAATAAAATGATCGCTCTGTTGACGGCATGTTTGCGGTTTTTTGCAATCCTCGTGTGCGCGCTGAATTGCATCAGCAAAAGCGCGCGGGAAAACTGTGTTCGGCCACCTTAAGGATCAGCAACACTACTTGTGATGTTTGAAAATTATTTCGAACTCACAACTCTAATAACGAAATAACAAGATCTTACGCGAACGGTTTATAACTATGAGAGAATTTCCAAATATCTTTCGTAGTCAAGATAAATCTTCGCATCCATAACATATACAAATCGCAGTCAAGAAATTTTTTAGAAGGTTGTAGCATAAAAATGTTGGTAAGACTTCGGATGTTATAAATATTTGTTTATTCTACAAGATATGACCCTCACACTTGCCACTTTACTAATTTTATAGTGCTTGTTCCAGCCGCATCTAGGGATGTTTGTTACCAAATGCAACCCAATATCTTAAGCTGAGGAAAAGGTGTAAGCATCTATTATTCGAGATGTTCCTCTAACCACATTCACGTTTTGTTCTTAGTATGTTTCTTGTTAAAGTTCTTAGA
Source organism: Orbicella faveolata (assembly GCF_042242905.1). Classification (NCBI taxonomy): domain Eukaryota; kingdom Metazoa; phylum Cnidaria; class Anthozoa; order Scleractinia; family Merulinidae; genus Orbicella; species Orbicella faveolata. Next base: position 22,661,142 of record NW_028301558.1, read on the forward strand.
AAGTCTGCTTTATGCATGTGGTGGCTCAACGCAGTTTCCAGCACTTAGATTTTGATATCATTATAACCACTCTTTATCATTTGATGCAACAATAATGGTTTTACAAAACTGTCCAATCATTGGTGAACACGTTGTTTTTATTTTCGTGACACAATAGGTTACCATAACAACAGTATGACCTACTAAATACACCCTCAATTACAGCTTTAGGGGCTCATAATTTAAAAACGGCACGGTGAAATTTTTTTTATGTCACCAAAATTTAATAAGCATGATAAGACTCAACTTTTGGCAAAGCTTTAAAAAATTCTGCACATAGGGTTTAGAGCCGCCTTAAATTTTCAAAACTTTAAGGTGGCTCAGAACCCTATGTAAAGATGTTTTTTAAAACTTTGCCAAAAGTTGACTCTTTTCATGCTTATTTAAATTTGATAATAAGAAAAAAAACTCACCGTACCATTTTTGAATTATAAGCCCCTGAAGCTGTAATTAAGGATGTTTTTAGCAGGTCCTACTGTTGTTATGGTAACATATTGTGCCACGAAAATGATAACAACCTGTTAACCAATGATTGGGCAGGGTTTTGATACCATGTTTGTAGCAGCAAGTGATGAAGAGCGGTTATAATGACCCATCAAAATCTAAGGGCTGGAAACTGTTTTGAGCCACTTTAAATAATACATTACCGTAAAATCCCACGTTGAAGCCCTGGGCTTATATAACTTCATAAGGGGTTTTGATTGGGCTTATAAACAGGGGGACTTATATCCGAGGGGAAAATATAAGCGGAATAAAAAAATGTTTCGGAACGACGAGATAAAACGTCTCTGAAAGACGAAGTAAAGCTAACATACTCATTTAGGACTGACTCCTAAATCTAAGTTTTTACTAAGTTTGTGGCTTTGTAGTTTGCATAGTCCTTTCCGATAGCCTTAACAACCTAATAACGCAGAGATAAAAAAAAAAAGACGAATTATTTGCTGTGTTTGACGACTCCGTGCCAGCTTCGAGGCAGTTTCCCTTTTGTTTTTCAGCGGTATGTTAATTCTTAGCGTTGTGAGATCTTAACGTGACAGCTGGACGTGGTCTTTGAGAATGTATGAGATGAAACTTTTCGCCAACGGTGTACTCACCCATGGACGGTATTTTTTCTATTAATCGACTAAGTTAAGTTTCTCTATTAATGGCCTAATATCTTCCAAGTATCGGACCGGACACCGCCCCGAATGATCAGGCGCTAGATTTCCTTAAAGTTTTAAGGCTTCTTTTTCCAACAGAATTATACTTCCAAATGAAAATTATTTTACTTTTTTTCCAATTTCTTTTCCTCTTCTTCTTCAATCAGAATTGTAGGCTTGGAGTTTACGGTGTCTTTTCGTGCCAGTCCGTGGTCGTGGGAATATTTCTCCAAACGTATTTTGTCATCTAATATATATTTTATTAACCAAGCTTGCGTAAAACTGTGTTGGGAATATCAGACTAGCCCGGTCCCACCGTACAGCCGAGAACTCTGGCCGGTATCCTACAGCGCGGCCCTGCATGGCGCTTGGCCAATAAGATTTGTACACGTATTAGTAGATAGTCGCCAATTGCAAACCGGAGAATGTTCATGTTAATCAGAGACGTTTAATTTCCTTGTACGTGCAGTGTATACAAATATATCAAATATATTTTGTTTGAAAAGAAATACACATATTCACATGATAAAAGCAAGTCAGCGCCCTGTCAACAAATTGACGCCACCTTTTTATACTTTTTTCTTTTTTCATCACGGCATTGTAAAAATACTTCGTGGGTCCATGAGGTGAAAACGCCAGGTACAAGCACGAGGGAACCTAAATTTCTTCCAGCCAAAATCATTCCGGAACTAGTACACTTAATACACTTAAAGTACGTTAAGTAACCGTCAAAACCGTGACTAAAATTCAGATACAGAATTTCTATAACTTACCTATATTCCAAGTGGAGGTTATTGAATCATTACCAAGCTCAGTCCGCTAGTGTTGCCATAGTAGTAGGCCTGGTAGTAGGCAGTCGTCGGACATGGTCCATGACTCAGCGCGTACGTTGCGAACATTTCTTATGATGACTGTTGCCACTTTTAACACTGCAAAATAAACAGAGTTTCACGTCAAGCTTTGTTTGATACATTTTTCACCTTATAGTTGAATCCAATCTGGCCTAAAAGTCACTCTAATAGGTTCTGACTATTTTCAGGAACTCGGATTCAGATGCAATTTTGTTGTTTAAAAGAAGGGGTTCAATATTGTATGCGTAGCTGGGCATCTTAATTTCGTGGTTTTTGAAAAGTCTTAAGAGCTTAATTAAGAAAAAAAAAACGGAGCTTAATTAAGGCAACCCCCGTATTACTTCAATCAGTGTTAGTTACATTGTGTTTAGCTTAATCGGTCACTTTCTTATTTTGGGAATCACTTTAAATACGACCAGAGTTTTATGGCTCAAAGATGATCTTATTAAATGGGTTTTATTGAAATCTTTCTTATCGAAGAGCCACTTATAATTCTGGCGATTAAAAACAAAGAAGGAAGTAATTTGATGTGCGAAATGCGGTAAATTATTGTACCTTGTTTTCCTTGGACAGTAAACTAGTAACTCAGTAAACCGTAGTCTGTTGGAAATGTTACCGGTTTAGACTGGTTACTCTCAGTAATGTTGACTTATTATTAGTTTCAGGTCGATTGTTCAACCTTCCTCTGGGATCGTATGCCCCCAAGTCATGCATTCTTTTATGAAAACTTTTGTATCTTCAGTCATTCCAATGTGAATAAAATGCATTTAAGGCAGTACTGATCGTTTATTTTCACGTTTCAGTTACAAAAATAGCGTTTAACTTACACATAATTGATTTCTAAAAGTTTTATAATGCCAGTTACATTATCAAGTTTACGAAAATACAAGCGCGAACATAATTAGTGAAATATAATATATTTTTCTTCTTTTACAGAAACGCTGTGAAAATAGTGTAATCTTGTCTTTATCAAACGTCCGGCTATCTAATATCCAGTGAGGGATCCAGCATCCCTTGCAGGTTGAGCTTCACGATCGAGACTTCGTTTTCTGTTGTTTTCTGCGCAGGGCCGAACTTTCTCACAGAGTGCTGTTAAGAAGTTTTCCTGCTGAAAAAAAAGCGGCAAACCAAAAAAACAGCATCAGCACAAGCTTAGGGTGTTCCTCCTCAAAACGTACAGAGCGGGAACTTCCGCGGTGCCTTTTACAGTATTGACGTGAAAAAAATATCAAACTTAGGCGATGTCTTATAACTGGCATATAATTGTTGTCTTATAATTGGCATGTCTTAAGGGTGAAAAAAATTTCAAGCCATGCTCTCAAAACAAGATCTGGGTACCTCTTATGCCTCAAAATCTTCGAGGAGTACCCCGTCCTTTTTATATGGGATTTCCCCCTCCCCCCCCCCCCCTCGGGAGCCAGGCATGCATATCTTAAGAAACACGATGAAAACTTATGACAGAGAAAAATGACCTTGAACACTAAAGTGGTCAGGTGTCGTGCCATAGTCATAAAAGGTGGCAGTTTTGTGGTTTCTTAAACTCTAAAGAAATTTTAAAGTAACTTTATAACCTGAATTTGGAACACGAATGCTTGTATCGAACTGCAACTTTAAACGCTAAGAGAACAATTTATCCATAAAAGTTCTTCTTGTTGTAAGCTTGGCATTATTCCAAAATGTCACCTGATAATGATACCTCTTATTTGGCCATGAGACGTCAAGTCAAGAAGATCATTCATCAAATGAGAAAACGATTTACTAAAGAAACTCGTTACGTTTGGATGCAGTGTAATTACAGTTCATAAAAGAATATGGCATCATAAGAGTGAAAGTTGAGTAGTCGTTTTAAGAGCAAAAGACTTAGTTGTAAGCCGTATCACGCTCATTCAGATTGAAGAAAATCTAACGTCTTAAGTATGTTCTTTTGAACTACATGTTTACAACAAACCTGTTCGGTGTTAGGTCTTGGCGGTATTTCTCGTCTTCCCACATGAGGTTTCCCTGCTCCTGGGGTGAAGGCGCTTCCCCAAGTTACAAGAGAACAGAGCATAAACGTTAAGAGAATCCAAGAGAGTTTTGTACTCATTTTGATTTATAAATCTAGCTTTTTCCTTACAAAGAGGGTTTTCAACAAATCCGTGAGTCAAAAAAATTATTGATGTCGTTGTGGCACCAAAGGCAGCCTTTTATGCGCTTGATTCTGCCAGCGTTATCGGTCAAGCCTTGCTGTAGGAGTACGCGTGGCGTCTTCATTTGCGATAAAATCGCTTCCTTAATGGGGAATTAGTGAGATGATAAATTAACGAACAAAGAAAAATGAAGGTTTCTTTTGTAGCTTCCTCCTCGTTATTTTGTCCCAGCACTTAATATCACATGGCCACGGAATAAATCAACCTTTCGCTTCCTTGTTCTTAGCATGTGCTTGCATATCAAAGTAGATCATTACGGGCCCTTGATAACCAGACACAAAGAGCAATTATGACAAAACGGAATGGGCGACTCGTGTTTTATGTTCTACCATGTTTGCGTTGCTGAAAGACGTCAAAAAAATAGTGTATACGTCAAATTTATCTAAATTTTCTCATTCAAATAAAAAATCGTGTCTTACAGATAGTGGTAACAAAAATTGTAGGTCAAAACCTTTGATTTCTTTACGCGTCTTTAGATATTGTACTACCGTTTACAAATGATTTCTGCAAATAATCACCTTTTATGCCATTAAGTTAAATAATACCTTAAAACAACAAAAACCATTTGGCTATTGTATGCTTCGTTCACGAAAGTGATTGATCTTACTTCTTCTTAACAGCATGAAGTACAAGGAAGTTACTCACTCAAATGTTCCTCAAGAGACAATATCTGTAATTATCATAATTAACTTTATTTATGTTAGTCATATTTTGTTTAAGTCTGATGTGAAAAGCCAGCCTTGGAAAGAAATCGTTGATCTCTGTAATTTAATGTTCTCGTTCGCTTCTGAGAACGTGTTCAAAATTTTCTTTTAACGTCAAACGTCCACCAACTCACACCCTTGCTGTCAGTACTTAACCAAAACTGACGCTGACTATTGACGAGTTATCTCGATATCATTCCGCGTTTCAAGGGTCATTATCTTACCAGCACCAGATGCACAAGAGTTCATTTAAGATAAACGCTGGGGGTGCGGGAAGGAGCTTCGGAAATGCACGAGAATTCTAAACGTGGGTGATTGACCCTGAAACGTTTTTATCACTGTTTTATTTTAGTCTATCATATGTCTTTGGGCAACTATTTGGAAATTGTAGCATGAACACTATGGGGATAAAATGAGCATTTTCCTGCAACACCTAAGTTTTTCTTCAGATTTCTAGCTATATATATGTGAAGTCTAGTTTTCCAGACTATTTGGCTCATCAAATGAAGATCAATTCAAGTAATGATCTCCTTCACATTTAAGAGTTTTTCCTCTAGCAAGTCTATATTTTTATCTTTTGCAAAATTTCCATCAAAACTCGGATCTACCATCTTTTAACTAAAATGAGTTTCAAATCCCTAAGGAATTACTTCGGGTTCAGTCTTGACTTTGTCCTCTGAATCTCGAAAAAGTGCCACTTATGAGATCAGCTGGACTGTAAGCAATTACAAAGACAACCAATTTTCAAACTAAAGATACATTAACACATCTAATAAGACTCTAATGTGTTAGTCATTAAATGAGTTAAACTTCCTAAATGAAGGAAATTCTATGCTTAAGTAAAGATTTATTTCTGCGTGGTGGTTGGCAAACCAGTACAGAACAAAACGTTGGGAATGTTCTATCAAGACATTTGTTTTGGAAACAAGAGAATTAATTTCAGATTTATACTAAAAGGTGAAGTGATTTCTCCATTTTGCTAGAACAATAGACCAATTTCGATATATTAAAATTCAGTCTAAAACAATAGACCTCAGCACGAAGTTCCGGAGAAGAAACCCGGCAACTTCTGCATTTATTCCCCGGCGCCTCGTGCTGAGGTTTCTTGTTTTAGGCTGAATTTTAATATATCGAAATTGGACTATTCATACCATGAAAAAAGTCTGTGGCTTGGACTTGAAATTTGATAGAAAATTGTTGACTGAAATTTTAAAATTAGAAGACTTGTCGGCAGCACGCAGCAACAATTAATCTTGTCTGACAGAGTTTATTAATCGACAGGTTTGGTCTGCTAGTGAGACTTCGACAGGATTAAACTACGAGATATAAAGATGAAACTTGAAAGAAAGATGAAACTAGGATGTGGATAACAAAACACCCACAAGAAACACGTGCAGGATATGACTAAAATCCTGCGCTAGAAAATGTGCAATGTAAGTGGGGCTCACGGATTCAACGTTAGCCCCAAACAATACCGAATTGGAGTTTTAGAAAGAAATTTTAAACATTTTTATCATTGTTTTTGTAAAGTCGAAGAAGTAACACTGATTTGGAATATTAAATGAAAATGCAGAAGGCTTTACTAAAACAACAGTGTTTGTTTGAAAGATCAGAGAGCCCTAAAATCCTCTTAAATGAAGTTATCCCTCTATTTAGTTAATCACTTTGAGAGCTGCGTAATTATCTAACTGGCAAAGCAAAACTGAAAGGTACAGATACCCTCGGAAACTTCACGGGAAATAGAAATTTGACCCCTTTGCATGCATACAACCAGTAGTAAAATAAATAGCGGCCAAATTACTGCAATCGAGAGGAAATAAACCAAAAGTTAATATGGGATTTATCTGTTAGGCAATATATTCGGCATATATTCCCCAGGGCAGTGATAATAGTTATAAGTGGAACTATATCAGTTGTTTCGTTTCCTCTCACGCCTCGTTAAAGACCGGCACTTAAATCTATGTCATATTCGGCTTTTTGTGACACGATATGCTATGTCTTGCTCTATTAGTAAAATGTATATCAAATGACTAAATGCTGCCTCTACTTGCTAGAAACCACAGGCGAATTTAACTGATAACTAGAAATTAACATGGGTAGATATTTCAGTTGCTTTTTAACTTGGCACATAAAAAAGACTATTTTATTTCAGTGGAAGCTGTTCCGCGAGGGTTTTTTTTCGGTAAAACGGAGGACTAAGAAAAGTTAAAAGTATTCCTCAATACTTAACCATTAATTATAATACCACTGCTTTAATAAAAAAACAATGTCGATCATGTCTACAATTTCTCAGATTTCAAACGTTGACCAAGTTTTGTTATTACTTTACTACTTTTGTGCCGTCAAATTTCATAGTAAGGATGGCTCGTAGGGGTTGTGGTTGATTCGGTTTTTGTTATACTTTGGCTTTGTTTTTATTTAAGCGTGAAATACCTTACAGATCGATTCAATGCTCTATTAATTGATTCAAACATGAATACACAGATGAGTGTAGCTAAAAGCCGATTATCAATATACATGCTTAAATTCACATCCAAATGTGATGCCCACACTATTCTTTGTGTAAAGATCACGCGCGCTTTAGAACAACCCACAATTTGAATTGAAAGTAAATTTAGAATCGGGTTTAGATATTATAGGTTTCAATTTTTGTTTGCATTTCATCCGGTGCTATAAGCCTGTGAGCTGATTCTATTTTGACAGTGAAAATGAAGATTGAAATACTGACCCGTTTATCGATTTGATGTTTAGCACAGTAAACTATAGCAAGGAAAAGGAGATGTTACTATTTTTGGCGACGACTAAATCGATTATCATGATCGCTGTCGCTAATTTTAACTTCACCGTACTCCCAAACTATAAATGTCACAAAGACGTTTTGGTCTTGACAATCAAAATCAGTTTAAAAGCGTAAGAAATGCCTAACTAAATAGCCGCTAAATCTTGGTCAACAAAGTCGTTAAATTTAGTTGTGACTCGTAACAATAACCTTAAGGTAAGTCTTTTCCCATCTGTTTTGTCGGTCAAATTCGTGTGTAAATTAAACTCTGCGTATTCAAGCCTAGCCTAGGATCGGACTGAACAGAAGGAAACTGAAGATACTAATAAAAATTCAAGCCAGGGATCAAGATAATAGTAGTAGTAGCAGAGACTTTATTTCACTTAACAGCAAATCAAAAAGCTAACAAACACGTGGCCCTCCGAAATTACAATAATTAAATCTGTTAAATGGAGCAACCGGTTAGCAGGAGAGTCTTGTGTTGATAGGCAAACTACCGGCATGAAGATACTTACGTGTGTAGGCGAACAGGAAAAAGAAGATGTACATCAAGATTTAAAGCTTTCGTTTTCCTGTAGAACTCGTCCCACGCTGTTTGCGTATCTGAGAACTGGCAACAGAAGCTTTCGGGATCGACATTTAATTAACTTTAAAAAAAAAACCAGGTGACTTAAAAAAGCTCTTTTTGTTCTCTCGATACCTCAGAATTATTCCAGAAACATTCCAGCAAAAAAAAAAAAAAGAAAGAAAGACAAAAATTAAGGTTTCTATCAAAGCGATATACCATTCTTCTCAAAGACAGCTGGTTAATTAATGCTCGTTTTTTTTTTCCTCTTTTTTCTTTTTGATAGTCTCATTTTATTTCCTGAACCCGCACTTTTCCGCATTAACTTCTCAATCGAAGGCCGTAGAATGGCAAAACGAGACTCAAACTAAGGCAATGTATTAATGAACCAGTTGTGTGCGTTTCTTAAATTTTCAGAAATATTTTGAAATTTAAAATCTCTGCATAAATGAAAATGCAAATTCAAACAAAAAAGAATTATCGGACTTGTAATCTTGTTGATATTACCGAAATGACGATGACAGTACTATTAGATCTCTACAGCAACAGGTGAATTTCAGTTTTAATGAACCATTAGTCTTAATCATCACTTCCTTTTGAATGTGGACTTGCCTGTATAAATATCGCTTACAAATAAATTCAATCCTGGTTTATCTTAGGCAGTGGAACTCTGACTTGTAGAAAATCTTTTCTAAATTACTTAATAGCCAGCTGGTATGAAAATATACCACCAGGTGTCTAAAGGCAAAAGTCTCTTCAGTCAACAATAACAATCGTGACTGAACTGAATGAGCGTCCCAAAAAATCGAAGTAAGGCATTGTCTTTGTACATGAAATTTGAAACTTTACTTTAGGGAATAAATCCTTTCTTAGTAACCCTACATATCACCATACCATCTTGTCATTTCAGTTGGGCTTTTTGCTAGCTTGTAATAAACTATGTCATATTCAGGTTTACGTTTATACTTCTATTCTTCTTTGTTGAATACTATATTGATCAGCAATAACGCTTTTCTATGAGCCGGTATCGAAATTTTCGCCGGTGTCTCTCATTACGAATTTGTGGCTCTCGCGGAAAAGAGGGAGAATGGTGAATTGTAAAACTTGTAAAACACGAACAACAAGAAACACAAAGAGAAGCAACGCAAAAGTCGCCGTAATTTTACATAGATACGCTATCTAGTTCTTTAATTCATTTATTAACATTCAAACTGTTCTTAAAATACTAATTTTAAAACCTCGTAGCGACGGTGGATGAATCGTTTGAGTTAGACAATATTCTAAATATTGAAACATAACGTAGTCAGAGAAACATCAACATTTTGTCTGCTGGACAAATATCAATTCAGAGATCAAGTTTGAAACATTGTCTTTAATACTCAGTCACAACCATCTACCTAGATTTAGTGTTACTGCTAAATTTACCTAGGTTTAACACTCTTACGTATGGAGAACATTCAATTCGATATCTAGGCCCTAGACTACGGAGCAAACTAACAAATAAAGAAAGATCGGCGATAATCGATAAAGACTCAGATCTAGACAACATCCTAGATGGATGTAAAGGCTGCTGTCTTTGTAACTCATAATTTTAAGTTCTCTTATAGGACTTTTCTGAATATTGTTTTTAGATAGTTCTAGTTAGGTGCCCCCTATTAGCAGTGAGGATCCTTCACTGCTAGATGTAACTGACACGGTAATTAAGTCATTATTATTATTATTATTATTATTATTATTATTATTGTTGTTGTTGCCGCTACTTCTTTAGTCCCCATTGAACTCGAATAACGACAACAAATTTGATATAACACTTTTTAATGACCAAAGACACGTCCAAGTTTTTACAAAATCAATCCCACATGTGTTCGTTCGGGTAGTTACAAGGCCTTGCAAGCTGCTTCATGTCATTGATACGAAACTTCACGATCAAAATAAAACAAAAATAAAATACTGTTCCTCGACGGTAACAATTATTATTACTAGTAGTAATCAGAGATTATGACAGTGCGTTCGACGCTCTCACTTTAATATATAATTATATATAGTAAATAAATGATTTCACTAGCTGACTTTCAACCTTTGTCTATTGCTAAAATCAACATTTTTCAGCAGCAACCGAGGTTTTACAGTCAGATATGCATAGTGTCAAAGTCCATGCTTGTGAAGAGGTCACGATTTGTTGATACGTTGCGTGACGCTGTCAGTTTCCGTAGTCTCTCAAGTTTCATAGAATATTTAAATTACGTACATTATTCTAAGCTAGCATTTGCAGTCGCGTGCTCGTTTCGCGACTAATTCGAGTATTTCCCCTGATGAATAAAGTAGTCTTATGTATCTTGCCTTCAGAGTACTTTTCCACCGATTCCAAACAATAAAATTTCAACCGGTTAAAAACTGAGCTATCTGTCGCGACTGGAACTAATGAACAAATGAAATCAAAATGTAGCTGTTCCCACGGTTATCATCCCAAAGCCAAGTCGTGTTAATAAACAAGGACAATTCCCTCAGATTGCGATAAATGCTGCCGTCGAAGCGTTTAAATTCGCCAAAATCTAACGCTGAGAGCACATAATAGCGAGGCGTACGGCGACTGAACGGAAAGAAGTCAAAAAAAAGATCCATCGGAAAGACGAGCTCAGATGGCCTGCTCACATACTCACATGTTCAGCATATGTCTTATCACATGTCTTAGCATTAAACGGTACCAGTTTACTGGCCGTGACATACCCGTGCAAAAATCAAGCGGGGTGGCCATTTTGGTGTCCTTACAGGAATGTGGTTTTTTTCGGCCTAGAACCGTGCATAGGGTTGCCAACTCTGAAAAGCCACAGGTCAAAATTAGGTTTGCGTTCCACTTCGTCGAACGCAATTATTATTGTCTTTGTCGTTATTTATAACGGCAAGAGAAGATGAAGGGCAAGAGCGCTAATTGAGCCCCCCTGTAAGACTTATTCTCAACGCCATCCCTAGCTCTCAATTTATTTCTAGCTGTGGTGTCCATGTAGATTTTTCCGTAGATAATGTTACTACGCGGAAACGTTTTCTTTACGGATGAAAATGGATGTGAAGCCGATTGGACTCTCCATCTGAGGAAAGTTCGAGCCCTCACGCTTGGAATAGTGCTTTAGAGACAACCTAAGTGGGCTTGCCTTAGGAATAACACCCATTTGGCAGATTTCATCTCCAACCCTCCATCCTCTATTGTCACCTGGACTCCTTCATTGACTTCATTATTCATCCAACTGATAGAGTAACGTTTTAAGTGCAACGCGCCCTAACTACTTTCAGGGAGGAATGAAGTAGTTATTTTTAACCTTATTATCTTTGGCCTGTGCTTTGGTTTTTCGTTTCGGAGGCTGGGAGTTTGTGGCCATCACCCCTCTTGTATCTCCAAAAGTATTCAAACTTATATGGTACGTAAAATATCCGAAATTGTTTTCATAAGTGAAATTACGTGTCAATCATGACGTCGCAAAAAGCCAAAATGATGCAACTAATAAAAGGTATCAGCCATTTTGTGTCCGCCATCTTGGATTTCAAATCTTTTTCAAGTAATTTGGACCAGCCCCCAAAAATGTAGAAGTATAACATATGTAAAGAATTGGAAAATCTAAATTCGAAGTAAAACAGAAATGTAAGCTTAAAAACCACCAAATGTAGGTAAAACACCCCTAGACACGGTTCCAATAGGAAACTCGTGTCCTGTGACGAAACAGTTGTGACATGTTCCCTGAGAATTTGTAGGAAAAGTCACATAGTTTGACCGCTATAGCTTTAGTGCTGTTTTTGTAAGGCAAGATTGAAAACGGATGAGTCTGTCCTTGTAAAGGAAGAAAGAAAAGAACCCTAGATAAAGGGCTAAAGACACTGCATTACTTTATTTCGTGACTTAGTTTTGTCATTTTGTTGTCTAAAGATTCTGACAGTGAATGACCATATTCGGATTATTTTTCAACCTTTAAGTACAGGAATTATCAGCAGGTAATGAGCTAAGGTCGCAAACTCGGTGAGGTGTTGGCAACACTGCAAATAATTACCTTTTATTTTCAAGTGTAAATTTAAGCGCGTTTTTAAAATTTTCTGGACTAAAACCACTAAAACCACTAGAACCACCTTGAGCACATTATTGTTAATCTGTATTTGTTTATTACCATGACCGATAGCATGCTCACACTTTACTAGACAAGCATTATGACACAGTCTTAAAAATTATTTAACAGATTTATGTAGTCCTCATTGACCATCAGGCATCAGTGTCTTCATTATATACGTCATTGATTCTATTAGTCACCAGTCTTTTGGAAGGAGAAGTCGTCTGTGCGCTTACTTGCTCCTGATTGACATGGTAAGACCGCGTCACAGAAACTCTTGATGACGGCCAGTTGCTGTTGGAAAAGAAAATAAATGACAAAACAAAATGAAAAGCCATTTCCCTTTTTTATTCACAAAACAGTCCACTCATCTATAGCAGACGTCAGTAACATCTCAGTAACATTTTAAGCTTTAAACGTGTCATTTTTCATTTACATCAAAATATAGACTTTTGTAGTGATTTTATATTACATATTTCCAGCAATTCATCAACCAACGATTAAGTGAATTAATCTATTAATCTATTAATCATAACAATTACAATTTCCTCAAATGTGATTGGTGCATAAGCTGCTGTATTTTGCTCTAATTAATCTACAAAGTTGTAATCGGACAGTTATATGAGCCAATGATTTTAAGTCCTCTCCACTAAATCCACCAATCACAACATTGATTACAATCACTATACTAACCAATTCAAGAGACTGTAAAACTGTGGAGGTTTAGTCTCAGGTGACTGTTTTGAAAGAGACTTGACAGCCATTTTGCAAGTTGTTCTCCATATTTTATAATTATGATATTTAAAAATGACTATTAAAAGTTCTTTTTCAAATGAAACTTTTACTTTTGTGGGAAATTGTAATTGTTATGATTAATTGGTAACAGGACATCGTGTCGTCCAATTCAGTCTGTAATCATACTCATGATTAACAAATCGGACTACCGCGAAGCGGTAGTCCGATTTTTTTAATCAGTCGTATGATTACAGACCGAATTGGACTCCACTCAGTCCTATTACCATTATTAATCTATTTATTAATCAAAATGTTGCAACTGTTCGAGTTCGTGTCTTCAAATGACCTAATAACATCTACTGTTTTTTGTAACTCTGGCTTGTTGAAATCTGGCTCCTTTAAACTTTATTTGTAGGCCACAATTTTCTTTGAGCATAGCTACATTTGAAACTTTTGTACTGTTAACACTGTTACTACTCTCCTCTAAAACAAAGGGGAACCACTAAATTTTCGAAATGGACGTCGAGGACCTATAATTCTTCGTGCATGCAAGGAATGAATTAATGCTTAATGGTAAAGCTTGGCATAAATTCTATGAGTTATGATATTTCTACAGCCATGGAAATAACAATTAGTCAACACCGCGAAACAAAATATTTACCTTTTTGCAGCCGAAGTCATCTCTTTTTCCAGCTCGCGTCCCCGCCAGTGGTACAAACGCTTCGCTTTGAAGCACTAAAGTTAGAGTAATCGACAGCACGAGAAAAGCAGAGATCTTTGTAGAGTTCATTTTTGAGTTTCTATCAAAGAACACCAAGGAGATGATGAACAATGAACAGCAGGTATATAATGCTGAGTTTTATACCGTACAATTCAAGTGCCAGGAAACTGGTGTTTTCAACACTCTCGATATTCAGAAGGAACGATTAATGGATGAAAACAATACCGAAGCCATTACCCGTTGTCTTTTAGGAGAAACCTGCATTGCAGTAAGTCATTAATCTTCCTAAACACAAAGCAATATTTCATCATTAGATCTGTGAAGGCTTTGATATCACCGTTGGTAATCTGAATTCTTTTATATAATGGCTGTTTTATGAAATGACTACTCGGGAATATTTTTTTGAGCAATACCTTCCATTTTCACGTTTCTGTACGGCAGTTGCGATAACCCCTAGAATATCCCCGAGCAGCACAGTTATTAGTATTGCAAAAAGTCTCGAAATAACTCAAAACAATACCTTCACTGGAATAACCTACAATATTAATTAACAAACATGATTAGTTGGGAAATCAGATTATGAAGTTTGTAAACAATATAATTCTCTTCCGTTTGGACGTTTTTAATTGTTCATATTTTTGCAGATAATAGTGACAGATAAGCTTCTACACATTTCATGTGATCACTTCGCTTTTGGAAAATTACGGTAAAATTTAAGAATTAATGATATGTGAAATGGCTGTACGTGTTCTTTGCCATTTTCCAACAATGATATTAGCTGTGTACATCTTCGTTGTAATCTTCGTTTATCAGCTACTGCAGAAAGCTAAAAGAAATAGTAAGATTAGATCTTTCGCTCATCCCAGGAGTAGAGTAATTGTATTTCAAATCATAATACAGCCAGGAAATCCACATGATATATATATATATATATATATATATATATATATATATATATATATATATATAAAAAAAGAGCTGAGCGGAAAACAACGAGTGAAACTACCATCACCATTAAGCACAATTTTTCGCTCGCAATTCTCTCCCTCTAACCAAAAACTCTTTCATAAATTTCCAAAATAGAGAGCAATAGTAAAGATGCTTTAAAGTTCCTATTGGTGTGGAATTTGTAGCCCCACAAAACATTACAAAGACGACAACAACACCGACTGCAGTGATCACGATTTGAAACTTTATTGTACACTCAACAGCAAAAAATTCTGTCGGGCAGAAGTTCAACCAACACTCCAGAGGGAAAATAAATTAGCTTTCGGCTGCATCTCGAGCAACTCTTGAACTTTTCTCATGCTCTCAAAATAGACGTATGGTAAGCACGAACCAATTGTTGTTAAATTGACAACCATGAATCTAGCGTCCACATGCGTAATCTATATACCACAAATAAAGATATAATCAGTATTTTATAAATCATGCACTGGTATCAACTAAAAAGGTGGAGGTGTAGTATATCTTTGATGAAAGAAAAAAACGAAATGAAGCTTGTAATATGATAAATGTTAAATATAAAGTAGTGGTTTTGAAGTAGTAGGCGTGGTAAATTAAATCACACAGAGAGATCTGATACCATTTTTTCAAATCATTACATATCTTTCGGAGATTTTAGTGGCGTAATTTCAAATTATTGAATCAAATATTGAGCACTATATTTATAGTTTGCTGATTCGGGACTTGTGGATGGTTTTTTGCATTACCTTGTGACCAAATTAAAGTATTTGGAGAAAAAAAAATGGTGATGCAGATCGGTGTAGGGGTCGTAAATTTGAAGTTGCGATTCGAATCATTACCTCCAACGGATGAGATAACAAAGCGAGATAATATTAGTAATTGATTTGCTGACAAATTCGGTAAGAGGTCATTAACACTTTAACCCAGCCTATTCTAACCAGGTGATCACCGTTTTTCGAGGTAACAAGTATTGCATAACTGTTATATATACCTCGTGATTTAATTACATGTTCTTCCGAGGTGAAAATTAGAAAACGGTATGAATTACTATGAAAGTTTAGAAAACACCGTGTTAGAAAGTGTACGCTGAAATCTTTACCTATATAACTTGTTAGAAACACAAATCGAGCACTGGCACAGGATGAGCACGATTTCTTTTCCTTGGAAAAACAGAAAGAAACAATAGAAAAATATTTTCTCTGTGTGTTTTTATTGAGAAAAGCTGTGAAAAGAATTGCTTGGCGTTTTGTTCCCACAGTGTTTTAGCCTTCTACCAAACTTCCAATCGTATTTCTATAGTAAAAAATGTCCAACAGTAGAAATTAAATGTAGACGTGATGATGGATGCGAATGCAGCCATAACACTACTAGAAAAAAGACCTGAAAAAAATTTCAGGCTTTGAACGGGATACGAACCCACGACCTTTGCGTTACCGGTGCAATGCTCTCCCAACTGAGCTATCAAAGCCACATGAGAGCAGTCGTGTGTGGGTTGGCCCTTTATGTTCAGTGGACCTAATACTCGGCTCAAGTATGCGAATTCCAAAGCCTGAAAATTTTTTCAGGTCTTTTTTCCAGTATTCGCATCTATCATCGTGTTTTCTTTCTGTTAAGTCTTCAGAAACGCAAAAACATGTTTTCCATTTCTTTAAACACTGAAGAGTTTAGCAATATGATCACTTTTACGTCTAACGTAGATTCTATGATGTCCCATATTTTTGTTCTGAAAGTTGGGAAAATGGAGGATTTTTTAGATCATGATTCGCTCTAGAGTCATTTCATGTCGATATTCAATTTGTGACAATGACCTGGTGCTAGAAAGAAAGCAATCTAGTGGGTACTACAGCCAAGGGAACATGACTTTATTAACAATTGAATGATCATTGTGCAATCCCTTTACTTTAGTAATCTGCTAAAGTTAAATTTACGTATTTAATGTTCGTTTATTAACTCGATGGAGCTTTGAATTATTTAGTATTTTACTACGGAGTGATGTAATCATTCCAGTGGCGGATCCAGACCTTGAGTTAAGGAAGGGGGGGGGGGGGGGGGAGGTTTGCTTGCCCTGCCGGCTTTTCTTCCCTCTGCGATTTTTTTTACCCAAAATTCGGGGGGGGGGGGTGGGTGGACCGGACCCCTTCCGTAGATCTGCCACTGATCATTGGTGTAATTACCAACAGTCACACATTTTAAAGAGGCTAGAAATTTACATAATTTTTCAAGAGATTCAACGGGTTATATGAAATTAAACTGTGGTATGGACTACCACCCTAGTAGGGTTGGGACTGGTTAGTCACACCAGTTGGCGTTCACTTCCATCCTCAAACAAGTTTTCCAAGATGCAATTCCATGATCGCTTGATGTATGCTTATGATGAAAAGCAATAATCCTTTGACTTGGCCACTTAATGCTTTAAAGCGTAATAAGATTAAGGAAACAGATGATAAGTGATACATAGAAGTTTTATTCCACACGAAATTTTTTACATAAATAATACATGAAAAAATACTCGATTCTGATTGGCTGAGAGCAGTGCAATTTAAGTGTAACACCAGTGCAAAAAGTGTAACACCATTGCAAATTACACATCGTAATTCTGGATCCTGATTGGGCGAAAGACAATAGGAAATTTTCTTAGCCAATGATAGCACGTAAAATGATGAGGAAAATTTTGTGATGAAACTTTGAAAAAAGTTTTCTCGAATGAGAAAAAATGGCTTCAAGAAAGATCCTCCGGCACTTCCTCCAAGCGAATTTTTTCATGTTTATATTATTAATAAGTAATCATACGGTTTTTCTCGATCAATTTGAAATTCATTTGCACTTGTGAGTTTTTCAAAAAGCTCCGAGCTCGGCACGTGCAATTTCAGTTTTTGAAAAACTCAGTCGTGCAAATCAATTCCAAATTGGACTCGAAACCGTATGATTACCTATACTAATACAAAGACAACTGTAGACGCATGCTTAACATTAGAAAATTTTAAGGTTTGATTGCCTCGCTGTTATGTTCGCCTCAAATACCAAACAAATAAAATTATTACAGATTTTGAAATCTGTAAATTGGCTAAACCAAAATGAAACGAATGATTTTAGGAAATAATTTGAAAAATCATTAATTAATCAGTTTATCTATGATATACCGTAACTGAGAAAATGACTTCACTGTGATTGCCTGAGAGCAGGCGATTTTCTTGTTAATTATAAAATGTACTGCAGTGCAAATGAACACACGCGCGTTTATAATTTTCTTAGTCATACAATAAATAAGTAATCGTGTGAAGGCTCAAAAGAACTAAGGATTTACACTACTCGTGATATCTGAAAATTCTTTCAAATTCAACTCTCCTAAAGGTTAGTGCAATTATGAGAGAATTTTCAAATATCACTCATAGTTTCAATAATCAATCAGCGGTATTCGTGTACCCACGATTACCTATACTGGTTAATTTACAATAATGATTTATTAACTAATTAGGTAATGTTACATATAAATTTAAGGTTCCGCTTTCAGTTAAAGTCTGTCATAAGACGAAATGTACTTCTAATCTGACTAGCTGAAATAATTCTAAAAATCAGTGAAATATCTATTCCAGAAAGCTGTGGATTTGAGAATAGCACACTCACTGGCCATAATGGTCCACAAAACTAAAAAAAAAATACAGTAAAAACAGATAAGTCAATTATTTAATGAGCCGAAAAATGACAGATACTGTAGCAAGGATTTAAACACCAAGTAGGCTAGAATAGACCAATAATAAAGCAGATGGAAATATTTTGTCTATTTTTTGAATATTAATAATAATGTCGCTAAGTAGATCACTAGAATTATGCACATGAACATAAAACGTAATAATAATGATAATAACTTTATTGAATGACAAAAATTATCAGTTAAACCAGTATTTTACATTGTGGTAGGTAAGTAATTACATGTACAAATAACGAGTCTTTGATCAAGAATTGCACATCTTGACTTACATGACGATGACGGCGAACGATTAGTGTTTTAGTCGTTAGTTTTTGGGTATAATAGGCGTTTTACTGTCATTCATGCTTGTGGACATTTAACTAATTGCTCGTATGTTTGAAAAATATTACCGAACTCGCACAATATCTGTACGTTTTATACGGGTCGCTCCCTTTTACGACTGCACGCGTGCTGAGGAAAAAAGTTTTAGTAATATGCGCTCTCTCAAATGAAAATGTCAGTGTTTTCGATAGTCTATTTATCGCATTTGCTTCGGTGAAATTCCGTAAAATTTGACAGACTGGTGAGATCTTTTTTACTTTAGTTGTAGCTCGTTTTTCAGGGAGATATCTTTCTGACCAGTTTTTCCGCAGTGGGGAGAGACAAATTTGGAAAAATCGTATAAACATCCAGTACAAAATTCTCATCCCTCCTAATTTGATGAACTGCGAAAATTTTGGAAGTTATGATTTCAACAGAGTTGATTGTAAAACACTATTTCACCATTGCTTATTACATTTGACTCGTTTGAGGAAATTGAGTGCAAAAGCAAACGCAAAACCAACTTATGACACAAGCGTGTAAATCGATAAATTATTACCCTAGCTATGGAGTCACCTTGAACCATCGAATAAGGCGTGTACGTACAAGCACAGTCAGAGCTTAAGATTGTGGTGACGTCACGGAGATCAACCTAGTCCTTCGAGATTGTTACACGTACAAATGTAATCGAGTTGGAAAAAGGTTTGTAACACGAAGGACCACTATTAACGTCACCAACACCACTTAAGTACAGATTTTTTAAAAACGTTCGATACAGTAAGGAAAAGATCAACTTTTGCCAAAAAGGCCAAGAAATGGGCGTTCACCGTGCTCGTTTTCGAAATAAGGTGCGTTAAAAACCGCGCGCTTTAAGAAGCTTTCGATATTTTAAGACGATCGTAGCTTACAGCTATTAGTTACAAAAGAAGTTACATCGGTGAAATTCATAGCAGGCATACGTACTCAGTTCAACACAACTAAGTCTATTAAACAAACTTTTGAACCTGATGCTGCTCTTTGAGGAAGAACAGACCTTGAAAAAGAATATTCATAAATCTTGCCTGTCCACATTCGAAGAAAACTTCGGGCGCAGGAGAGCACAGAAGGCGAAATTTTTGTATCTTTTCACGTACGGATTATTTTGTCTCTTGTCAAAATGGAGAAAATCAGTAAAAGTTTGGGATCTATAAAAATAAAAGGGGGATCACCAACCATTTAATAGGTGACGTTAACGTAACCGGTACCAAGACCTACATACTTGCTTATACTTCTTCTCCTGCGCGCATTTCATGTATGACTTGGCGTGACGCGGCGACCTGAATTACGTGTGCTTTAAGGATATATGCGAAGAAACAATGGGCCCGAAAGTCCTAATTTAAAAAAAAATTATTTTAATACACTATGCGTACTTTTTAATTCGCAAATACTAGTTGACGTTCAAAAACTTTAAATAAAATCTCATCATGAGTAATTCAACTTAATTTCATTACAGATATCTCGGGGTGCAACTTCGACAGAACGTTAGTCTCGAAGTGATCCAAACGTCAGTGGTAACGAATTTGTTTAGTTTTTGTGAAAAATTTTAAAGCAAGACTTGCCGACCAACCCCGCAACAATCATTTAAGTTTTCTCCCTGATAAAGGCCTGCTATTCTTTAAGAATAAGACAAAAATGGTCATTATTCACTGAGTTTGAATTCTAACCTTTGTAACGTGCTGGTACATAGTCTTTTGAAAGAACAGTTGATGGCCTCTATCTAATTCAATCAATATACGCCAACAGCTGAGAGTCCCGCCTTCCAGTCAGTAAACGATCACAATCTATGATGTACAAAAGTAATTGTGATGCATTTTTCAAATGTATTACACACCCAAGCAAGAATTGTTGATAAACTGGATTTCTCCTTTAATTAAAAAAGTCTCTTCTTTTTCCTCTTATGGTTTTTCCATTTGTAACAAATATTGCGTGATCCCTTACTAAAGTTGCTGGAGGTTTTCCCAAACAAACTTGGGTCAATATCTACAAAGGGTTTTCCTGACTAGGATAACAGATTTTAATCTCGTTTCCGAAACTTGATGAGATTTCAACGTCGCGAGAAAAAAGCGGAAAGAAAGAGGAGGAGATGACACTGATTATTAATAAAAGGGAGTGTTCTTACAGTCTGAATATTGCTCAAGTGTATACTAAAAAGTACGAACTGTTCAAAACGATAAGAAACACTATATAGAGCTGATGTGATCACGAAAATTCATCTCCGGTGTCTGAGGAGCATTTCATTAATAAATTTAAGTTATAAGCTCGTTCGAGTGAAAGCAGCCGACACAATTAAGATTTTTCGGGAAATCAGCTTTTCATAGCAACTGTCTTTCAATTTACAGCAACCATTTGCGACCAGTGGTAAATAGTAATAGTAAATGATTGTGCAAGTCACGCGCAATTTTTAGACGATACGTGGGGGAAAGATTATTGGATTCGTGGTCCTTATTTGCAGCCAACTTTACATAGAATCGATCTCAATTTCTGCGACGTACATCTAGGTGATTCATTTGTACGTCAATTCAAAGACAAAAACCTGTGATATCTTTCGGTTAATTAATTTCAGGAAGAACGAAACGTTTTTTTTTTCATAATGTCAGCGACAACCCTCATCGCAAAACCTCACTCTGAAACATATACCTAACAAAATTCTCAGATTCAATTTCCTTCAGGTTCGAACAATTTGTAAACACACATGGTAACAAACAAGACTTGACATTAACACATACATGGAAGCCTAAGTTTCCTAGGGTCAGAAGATGCTTCCATTAGCTGCGAGGTGACACTGAAACAGATGTTTCGCTTCTATTGCCAGACTATTTACAGAGCTGGATCGGAGTATGATCTTTTTTTTGGGGCGCATACGTGTAAGTTAACGTAACGTTACCATTGTTGCACTTTCCATTCACAGTCGATGAAGACCGAAGTTCGTAGGTCGAAACGTTCTTTTAGTGTTTTAGTGTTTATTGTCTCAGTAGAAAATATTCGCAATAAAACCACAATTTGAACCAAAATTAACATGCGTATAAAAATTCAACTTTCTGTCAACAGTGGATTTCGATAAGCTCTGTTAAGCTAAACATGCTTGTCTTACGTGGCGTGAATCAGAGTTGGGAAAAATGGTGAACTTATAAAAAGGTTCCAAGGGGCTCCACAAATTCAAACGATACTAATGGCTACTTTATTATTTTTTATTTTTTGTTTAACGAAAAATATTTTTTCAATGGAATGATGTCTTCCATCATTGACTGCACAAGGTCAGGTTTTCCTTGATGATGCTAGGTACCAGTAACGTGGTACTCAATCTTATGTCACAACTTTATGGGTGAGGCTAAGAAGTGATCGTGCTTTGTAAGATTCTGCAATAAGAACCCTGGAAGTAACCTCCTTTGTCCATGCAAAGTCCAGTTAACGAGCCAAACATTATATTTACACGTTAGGCGGCAAGACTAGCCTGAAGTAGACATATTTATAAACTATATGGAATTTTCAGAGACAATTTTCAATCAAAACAATTTTCATCGCAAAGAACGTAAAAACCACTTGAAAAGGTTAACAACCTTTCTCTACGTACGCCCTATAGTGAAACACAATGAGTGTTTTAATTTAAAATCAGATTAAGAGTAAAAAATGCGATTTCTTTTGCGCAGTGAACCCAAATATGGCAGTCGAAACGAACCACGGCAAATGGACCGCTGAACAACACTGAAACATTTGGCTAACCTTGGCTGTCTATTGCCTTGTAAACGTTTGTTTTTCATTCAAACTTGTGAAGACAGTAAGAAAAATTAATTATCCTTATCAAAAATAGGTAAGTCGATGAAAACATTGAAATTCTAAAAATATATGTTGCTGGGTCTTCACATGATTCTAGCTCTCGATCTTTTGATTTCTAACTTTTATACATATTTACGCTCATAGTCTTTTATTTATCATCCTCGAATTTCTTGCGTTGTCTCCAGCTATTGTTGTAAGTAGACGTTGTCGCCAAGCTCGTTTTACTACATGCTGTTGCCGAGAGTCAGTGAATGTTTGGAAAGATTCCTGTCCATTACTCTCATCTTTAGTTGTCATTCTATCAGGACTTAAGAGCCAATTGGAAACAAATGAAAATATAGAACACTTTTAATGTTATTTCTTGTGTAATATCTAGATGCAACTTTCAAAATATTGCCTGCAAGAACAGCTAGGGAATACTGACAAGTCTTATCAGTCGTTATTTCCTGGGAAGTTTATTGAGTGAATGGTATATCATAAAATATACCGTGAGTCATCGACAATCTTGATATTATTATTTTTATGTTCTACCTTTAGGCTCATAGGAAGGTTATCTTTGTGCACTTATTAACACTAACGCCAGGATATTAAACTTATCTTAGAACAGCAGAGCTTAGCTGACATTTTGTTTCCTTTTGAAGGAGTGAAAGGATACAGGTTTAGAGTATGAATTTTAACAGTTTCATTGTGGAATACTTTACGGAATCCGAAATTTGACGTTTACAGGCGTGCCTTGAAAATACTTCATCCACTAAAAACGAGCTGATAGTGAAGTTGTTAGATCATGTGGCAATAACCTAGTCAAATCACTTACATTGTCGCGTAAGAAAAAATCTGACAAGCGTTCTTTTTTCTGATGTTCCGTAAAAAACGCACCGATAAGCCAAGACAGTCCCTAGTTCCTTAAGACGTAACCGCCAGTTTTACAGTATCACCATTAATTTTACTTTAACACAATGTACACATGAATAGAGTATAGTGTTTTGAACACTGGAATATGACGTAAGATAACTTCCATAAACTAATATCGTTGTTATTCAACAATCCTAACATATATTCTGTTGAGAGAAAGTTTTCTAGACCCATAATACTTCATGATATGCATAAAATATTTAAAAAAAATTACTTTACGGTGGATCCAGCGGCATTTTTCCCAGCCTAAACAACATTTTTTTCCATTCATCCTAACTATCGAGTTTTACAGTAAAAAAAAGCCTGCTCAGGGAAGAACTAAGCTAAAACGTTTTACCCCTGAATTAGAACGCCGCTGGTTTGTTCGAAAGTGGATGATTGAATTATTATCACAGTATACTTCCTGCTACTCATGATACGCAAACACGATTGCGTAATCGGCGAAGATTCATGAGAAATTGAAGAATTACTCCCTCACGAAACCCCAAACCATTCTTCCAGCTTCATTCCATTTATACTTCCTAATAAAGAACATTATGGAAATGAAAGATAAGTATGATTTCTGCCTAATTCAACACGACTGCAAGTTTTCGAAAGATGCTTGAGGAGATGTGCGTGTTTTCAAAAATGAAAATTAAGAGCAAACACTATTGCGAGCTCTTAAAGTTACAGTTCAAATTACTAGTTGTGACAAAAATTTAATCACAATTTTTATTGCAGGCTTTTTGAAAAGAATGCAAACGAAATAAGCATGAAATTAAAAACACTTAAGGTTCAAGTAGATTAGGTGATTTGTGTGTATAACTAACAATATGTAACATCACTTTATAAAAAGATTTTAGTTTCTTTATCCTAATGTACTCTACCAAAATAATAGATTCACAGAGGAATGTCAAGTGATACTGGATTTGGCTGTAATATTCCTTTTTCAATTGATATGTTAGATATCTTGTGTATACGATTCATTTGGTAAGAAGGATTAACTCAAAATGTTTTGAACACGCATACTTTAACACACATTACAAGTTATCATTGACCACAGCGATTAAACTGAGTGAGAGGGAAGAGAGAAGACTGGCAACTCATGTTGCTTGGTAGTAGTAGATCGACGAAAGTAGTTGCGCAGCCAGAACAAAATTAAGATTGATGCAATTTCCACGCATGAAAAAATTATGACTGAGGCAATGTCCGTGGTTAAATTCTCTTCCCAGGTATCTAGGGTGTTTATGATGACTATACACCGGCAGAAAGCGAAAAAAAAAAAAATCGAAAAGGACAATGACTGAGGCAAAAAGGAGATTAACATGTCACAGCATACACAAAGTGAAGTTACTTCCGGGTTTCTTTTTTCACATTATTCGTCAAGTTGACCTGCACATTTTTCGCAGCAGGACAAACCACAAATCAAGATTATTTCATCGTACATTATTTACTAACAGATAAATGTTTATTAAGTTCAATTCTGTCGGTGCCACTAAGTCTATAAGTTTCCATATTGGGAACTGAACAAGGATAACTGTCGTGTAATAGTAGAAGGCGTGAGAAATTTTTAACTGAGGACACGCCATTTTAACTTGTGTAGAAAGGATTTTACCATTTACTCCTATTGTCGCAATTGTTAGCCAGTTCTCCATTTGATGCTCTCTCCAGAATAACAAATGGCCTCATGTCTCAGAGATATCTTTGTCAAAACCAAAATATTTGACTTCCAACCGAGAATCCTCTCGGATTTTCTTTAGATCGTATCGAAATGACTAACTCTGAGATTTTACAAGGATTACCGATAATTTGACTCTCTCCTATTGTATGATTTTGTATTCCAATACACAAAGAGAGGAAAAGAATAATATTGTATCAAAATAACCAGTAATACGCTCATTCCAGTTTATTGTGTTGTCTTTCTAGTAAAAACATCGCTGATAAATCACTACTATACTGAATGCATTCAAATAAATGTATATTCGTTAATTCGGTTTCTTTAGCTATTTCAAGCCCGAGGTCAAAATGAATGTTCCTACCCACTCGGACAAACAAAACTGCAGTAATCTATGGAAGGTATCAACTGACCACCAACTATTTTGTTTACATTTTGAGCTCGAAAGTCTGTAATATCAAAGCTTTAAGTGATCCCTCGGAAAAACTGTAGCCTTAGGTAAATTAAGTGCATGGTTCAATATCGCTAACTAAAGTGAATTCCAAGACGTATAAAATGACCCAACAAACCACTTAGAGTTGAAAGGCCAGCCCGTAGAGAGTAAATATCATTTTAATTTCCCCGAGCGGAAGACCTAGCACAGATTGACGCAAATTTATGGAGATAATAAACTTTCATTTTGACCAATTTCGAACATCTAGCTTTCGTTGCTTGATAAATATCATTTGTTAAAAAAATTGTCCCCTCAGGGCTGTCCTTATGAGATACCGCTAACGATAATTCCCACGGATAGCAATTATTAACGCGGTAGAATAACGAACTGAATAAAGCGGCGCTGTTCTTGACAGTTTGGTGACACGAGATGGCAGGTTCAAGAAAGTGATAATCTCGCTGTTGCAATAGACTAGCAATGCGATAAAATGCTTAACGTCTGACTGCGAGCAACGGGAACTAAAGGAGGAAATAAATCTGAGATTAGACCACATTCGTAATACGTCGGTTCATATATACGCAGTTGAATTATATCTTTACATCTTGTATTTTAATTTGTAGGATACAAATTCCGGTTGACGAGAGCACGATTCGCCTATAAAATGAATCGCTTGTCTGTAGTCTTACACATTTGTTTGAGGAGAAACCTCCCGTACACCGTTGTCTGCTTTCAAATTTCTCCAAATAACTCAACGTCAAGATGAATTTCAAGGTAGTTACTGTGGTCCTTGTCGTGGCAATTCTGATGTCGATGTTTGCTCTTCAAACCGAGGCTTTCACCATGGGAGCTGGGGGCGTAGGAAAACGTCAGCTAAGCAGCTGTGCAGAGGTAGTGTCTTTTGCCTTAACTTCACTTTTTTCCGGCTACCTATTGAGATTAATTTAAAATTTGTACAGTACAGTATAGGCTGCGCTAGTTATTATGTGAGACAGACTTAGGAGTGCAATAATCACTATTGTGATGTTACAGAAAAGTCATATAAGAGTTTGTGACTAGTTTTGAAACGATCCGAGGAGCAAACTCAATGAATAAACACAGCTTTAATTTTGTGTAGTATTGAGTAAAATGCTTTTCGCGCCGTTTTCCGAATTTATAATCATAAACGTCCTCTAAGCTTTGGACACGCAAAATTAAAAATAAATTTACAATGGAATTCAAGTGCTGCCTCTTTAAAATTGATTATTGTCGCATAAATTTTAAGAGTGATTACGAAACTGTTGTGCATATATTTATAAACTAAGTGGCTAAATTGTGAGACAGTTGGCCAGTGACATGGGTAACCTCTTACTAACCTCCAATGATGTTTAATTATAATTGATATAATTGGTTTACTTCCAGACCGAAAATAAACTGCTGGAAATGTGTGAGGTAGCTGCGACTGTCTGTAGGGCACCAGGCACCAGGCGAGAAATGGGCTCAAAGCAATAACAAAGAAAAGTCGCTACTGGGAACCAATCTTCTCCAGTGAAAGACATTGATTTTAGAATTACCGAATAAATCGCTAAGATGATTGCTGTTCAGAAGATGCTTTAATTTCGAAGGTTGTGAAACTTTTAGCAGTTACTAATAATTGACAAGTACCTGCCCAGAAACTGGGCAAAAATTAATAAACTGCGCAAAGCAAGGAATCGTAAACCAAATTCAATTGTTGTGTGTTAATCTAGTCTTTAAAATATAAAACTTTAAGGTAAAAAGCTGTTTATATTATGAGTCTAAACGTTTTCGATCTGTTTGATCATCGTCATCATCATAATCACCATCACTCTGATGCACGGTGCAGTGCTCTACCAACTGAGCTACCAGGCCTTAACTTTTTTTTTTCAGGCTTTCATTTCACAACTGCTTAAGTTGTGTGTATAACTGCGATGATCAATCATGCCTTCATGTCTTTCTCCGCAGTTCAAATATATGATCTTTTTTATATTACGAACTAACAATGTGACTTGCTTCCAGTTGGCTTGATAGCTCAGTTGGTAGAGCACTGCACCGGTATCGCAGAGGTCATGGGTTCAAATTCCGTTCAGGCCTGACTTTTTTTCAGGCTTTCATTTCACAGCTGCTTAAGTTGTGTGTATAACTGCGATGATCAATCATGTCTTCATATATACGTACTATCTAACCCTTCATCCCCCCTAGTTACAACATAAGTCAAATTACCGTTGCACTAGCTAGAGTACATCCTCCTTTATAGAATATTTCGCATTTTGACGCTAACTCCGCACTTTAGCCCTGAGTTCAAGATAATAACCTTGAGTCCAAGCATACCTCTCCAATTAAAAATTTCACCGGAGAATAAGACGGTCAACGTAAACAAGAACCAGTTGGCGAGTATCGGGTTCGATCCGGGCTAAGGCACAGGAGATTTTTGCTAAGCAACTGCTCCCGCCATTATAGCATGATAACTTCTGGAATACTCTTGACTGCTTTTTTGTTTGGTGAAATGGGAAACGTTATGAGTACTTCAACGAAGATCTGCCAAAACATCAGTTTGCTCCTTAGATGGAAGAGCTTTTCCGTACCACGTAGGGGCCAAACCACCCCCCAAATGTTTCGTCAGTTTTTGGGTATTTCACATTATTTCGCATTACTTAAAAAGTATTGACTCTTTCTACACCAAACTTGGCAGATGAGCAGGAGACCTATTGCCAATTATATTTACGTGATAAATGTCAGTAAATGTCAAAGTTGTGACGTCAAAGTGATGACGTCATGTTTTTTACCACTTTTGAAGTTTTTAATACGCATATTTTTTTACAATGTGTTCGAAAGAGCACATCAAGGGGAGTTGAAACCGGAAAAAATTTTGTCCATATCACAAAAATTAAATGAAATATGGCATTTTTAAATATGAAAAATAACTCTGCAAAATATGGGGTCCCCGCTTAAGAAAAATCCCCAAATTGGAGCCGTAATTTTGTTCCAGCAAATGCACCTATGTTGCACATGTGATGTGCCAGATGACTAAAGCAAAAATAAAGAAGAAAATCGGAATAAAAAACTATCCCTCTAGTGTTATTGCGTTAAAATTAGTTTTGTTACGTCATAACCTGTGACGTCACCCGTCTTTTACTGTTAATACCATCCTAACAAAGCCGAAAATCAAATTTCTAAAACCATACGATTTTTTACAACATCAAGCTTTCTATTTTTCTAGATTATTAGCCTTCCTAGAATAAAACTGAAAAAAATAAACCAGAGAGACTGACTTAAGAAGGACAGTATGGTTAAGCAAATTCCGGGGGGGGGGACAACAAAAAAATATTTAACTTACCATATCTTGAAAAATAATCATCATAGCAAAAAACGGTTTCTGGCATTTTACTCCTCAAGTCAAGGCCTTTCCAATGACATAATCTTTTTATCAGATTTTACAAAAAATTATAGCACGTTTTGGTGACGTCATCAATTATGACGTCATAATTTGACATTTTGTCACAACTTCCAAATTAAAATAATCTGGAGAACAAAGAAAGCTCATCTGCCAAACTTGGTTCAGAAATAAATAAACTAAGCAAATATAGCCTACTTTGACAGAACGAGTTTAGGTGTTAGTGGAACAATGGTTTTGATGTCTGTGAAAAGTTGCTTCGGTGCACCACAGGCGAACCACTCTATGCGTTCGTGGTTAATAATTGTTTATATGAAACGAACAGAATCCATGAGGGTTATGAATAAGACGTTAAAATGTTTGGGAAAGTGCTTTAACGTCTTAAATGGCTAAAAATCACGAGATAAATACATATTTTTCGACGAACGCGATCGTAGCTTTATCTCACGCACCGCTATAACTCTGAAATTCAAAATGCGCTGGTTTCCACACGATGGACGCTATTGAGCTGGAAAGTTGTAAAGAGATGCAAACAGATGTAAAATTAGTCTCTCTAATGTCTGATGACGATAAAAACTTAAGAGGCTCTCTTTAGTTTTGGATTTACGAATTTGATGACGGCACGTGAAAATGCTCTATCGGACTTAGGTGAATATTTCAATTTCCATTTGTAATTGAAACAAGTTTTTATGAAACAAAAAATTACATCTAATTCCTGGTTAACTTTCGTTGTCAATAAGCGGACACATGAATTTATAACTCATGCGATGCGTCAATTTGGTCAACGAGCGGGAGCAGACAATTTGCCGGGACAATTTGACAATTTGTTATCGTAAAAAAACAAATTGACGTCAGTTTTTTTATGCGTGTGCCGTGTTATTGACAATGAATTTCGTCATAACATTGTCAAAGTAGTCTGGGGATCCACTCGGCTATCGCCTCGTGCTATTTTGACAATGTTATGACGAAATACATGATCAATAACAGGACAGACGGATGAACAGCTGAAGTCAATTTGTTAAATGTTCGCAAATTCGCAAGTTTTTCACTCCAGTAATGATATCAGATTGAACGGAACCATCATTAAACAGTAAAAGTAGTTATTTTCATTAAAACTCGCGTTTAAAGGTGAAAATCGATCAAAAGAACTTGAGCAAATCTCGAGGTATTTTCGGCCTCGCTTCGTGGATCCGAAAAGTCAGACTATGACGGACCCGATGACATTACGTTAAAAGTGCTACCACTTACGAAGAACACGTGAACACTCCGGAGTGATCTTAATCAGGTTTATGCCAACCTTGTTCCCAGTGTCTCTCTTCTTTCTACTCCCTGGAACGAAGTGGGAAGGGTGGGAAGGGTCGAGACAGACCCTGGGAACGAGCCTAGTTTTATGCCAGCTTGACTAAGTTTTATCTTGAACAGATTCTTAAATTAACCGGCTTCCTAATTCTACGTTTGGACGCTTGGATGCTGTGGTACCCTCAATCTCTTTTGGTGCAACTAAAACCGGTTAAAACAGTCGGACTTTATTTCACTTTAGCCAATCAGAGCGTTACACTGTTTCACCGATCGAAAGGCAAGTCTTGATTCGATTAAACTTTTCAAGGTTTGTTTCGAGGATGCAGCTTGACTGAGTGTATGGCAAGAGAGGGGGAAGGGGAAGGGGAGGGGGGGGGGGGGGGTTGGGGGAGGGGGAAACTTAAAATCCGCTGGTCGCGGGATAGAGTTCTGTTTTGACGGCTAGTTGACATTGTTTCACAGTAGACCCGAAATCAACACCTCAGAAACGCGGGTAAAAAGGTTTACTTGTTGCTTTCCTGTCAACTCGGATTTTAAAGCATTTGTTGTCATTTTTCATTTGTCATATTTGTTTTTAATGTTCGAATGTTGGGCGCCGACTGCTCTAGAGCAGTTATATCTATCAAGGGTTAAGAAATGCCTTTTTTGACTATTGCTGAAAACTAACTAGCTCCTGATCACTTTTAGTGATTTAAGCCCTGGCCAAACGGACTCGCAAGTAGTCGCAAGCAGCCGGAAGTTGAACTTGCGTAGAGAGTTGCGTTGGGTGGATAAACGGACTCGCAAGTTTCCTCGCAAGTACACGCAAATCGCTATAAAAACCCATTTCAAGTGAGAAATATCCCTGTATTTCATCAGCTAATAATGGGTTAATCGACGTCTCTCAACTTTTGTTGACTTGGGTTGAGTGGCCAAACGGTGAAAAACTTGGGTCGACCTGCGTGTTTATTTTTGATCTCGACCAAAGTGAGCGCAAGTCATCGCAATTCAACGCAAGTGCACGCAAAGCCTGGCCAAACGGAGTCGCAAGTAGACCCAAGTTTTCAACTTGCGTCTACTTGGGAGTCGTTTACCCTGGGCTTTACGATCTGCCCGTATAAAAACGATATCGAAAAAGAGGTCAGCGTGATTGAATTAGAGAAATTGACAACAACAAAGGCTGTGTGTACTGGGAAAAAGAACGTTATTAATGCCGAGAAGTGAAAAGAAATATAATTAAATTCAAAATGAAACCTTTTTGTATATTTTAGGCTGAAATACCTTGAGGGAAGTCGCAGTTCAGATCACTGTTTACTTTTTCTACATCTAGCTAAGATAAATTTGGGGTATTTTTTAGAATCCTAGTAAATTAAATTAAAGGTGAATCTTGGTATCTGAACTGACAACATTTTAAGTTTTATTAGTAATCTCCAATTCTGAAACTTTGAAACGAGAAGTTACCTTCGCTTTGGACGAACAGTTTAGTATAAGTCGTTCTGGAATGCCATATTGCATGTAAATTGAATTTGGAGCTAGATATTTAAAAAAACTGCGAAGTTTATGTTTTCTGCCCCTGCGGGAAGTCTGTCTTCAATTAAACCGGATTCGTTGTCACAGGAAGGTCCACAGCGACTGCCAACAAAAGCTTTTTCCCACATATTTACGAATTTTATGAAAAATAATGTTGTAGTTGTGTACTCATAGACGTATAAAGTGCTTTTAAACGCTATAATCACCAAAACAAATACCTTACGCCCTCACTTTCCAGTAAACGTATCCAAATTTTTTTACATTTATTTGTTCCACCGCTGTTTTTCTGAACGAATCTTGCTTTCGGGAAGCCATATTTTTGATCATCTTTTTTTTTTTATAAACAAGACTGAGCTTCCCCGGTTTATAAATTACATTTCATACTTTCTTTAGATATTTCAAAGCTAAGCTTCGTTAATTTTTTATTGCAGTTTGCTCATTAATAATCACATAAGAAAGAATTTTGACTAATGTTTTGGTTGCTATTGATCAATGACGGATTTATTCATATAACAAAAGCCTACATTTGATAAAGTAAAGTCTGTTTTTAAAGTAGTGTCGCGGAAAAATGAAGAGGGTTTGTCGAAAATACTTTACGCATGCCACCTTGAGTGGTTATTGAAAAAGCAGCAGCAAATCTTGTTTATTTTTGATTGCGGTTCCAGCTTGATAATTACTTGAAAAAGATTTGACTAATTAATGTTTTTATCACCTCTGATGATTGATTAAAATGTACGCACAAAAGTAGGGGTATATTTATAGCATAATTCATTTTAAATATTAATAAACGCAACGCGAGTTTTATATGTATATTTTTTTAGTTTGTCGATGGTTTCAAAATGAAATAAATAATAAAAGAAGCTAAGTCGTTTTGAGGAAAGGAAGGCAACCTACCACGCCAAAATTTTTCTTTAAATGACTGATTTACGGAGACAAACAAGGAAGTACATTTCTAATTCTTCATGTAATGAAAACAAAGTGCACAAATCATTTCAACGATGCAAAAATTTTTGGCAAGAAATAGATTATCACCAGTCGAGCAGCTGAGTAAACCCACAGGCAATGATCATTTTGCAATTTTCTTTTCGTCTTGAGTGTAAGTGTTTTAAAACTACATTATTTGCTCGCCGATTTGTGTTAAATGTGTACCTGGGTTTTCATAATCTTCTACTGCTAATGAAGTTCAAACTGGGTGGTGTAGAAATTCAAAGAATACATTTATTCATGACGAGCTTTTGATCTCTGTTGGGGTCCGGATAATGTCATACGTTATGTCTTTATTTCTCCTTTAATAATACTTAGTTGGGTATTCCCTATAGCTAACTTCTTATCCTGTAGATTCGAGAACCGTTTTCGGACGAACAAATACTTTATCTTAAGGGGTATAAAAATATCTGAGATCTAAAATAACCTCAATCTCTGTGCATGAAATATTTGCTTACACATTTGCACGAAGATTAAAAATGTAGGCTGCGAATAAATAACTAGTTTTGGAGCTTGATAAATCTCTCTCAAATGTTAGCTCTCTAAAAGCTTTAATTTATTTCTTAATATATTGTTTTAGAATCATATCTATTCACATTTAATAATTAGAAAACGTAAGATGCTAGACTTAATGGAACCATAAAGACAACAAATGGCGGAAGTGCGCGCAGTTGAGTAGAGATCGGTGCATTTAAAACAGACAGCATAGGACCTAACTGACTCGTATCGACGAAGGCCAGTTTGTCCCTGTACACCACGCCGCACCTGACCAGGTCTGAGTTATCTACAAGATGTGTAACAAGAGGTATCTTGTACTGAGCTTAAGCTTTCTTCTCGTGGTAGTTCTGTTACCTCAATGTCAGTCGTTTACCGCCGGTGCCGGGGGATGGAGAAGTGGGAAAAGATCGGATGTCAGTAGTCAGGTATGCTGTACAAATGGATAGTTTTATGTTTTTATGTCAAAAACGGGAAACGTTTACCCCCTGAATAAGTAGCAGTTAGTGTTGTTGTTTCTATCTCCAAATATAAAGCTGAAAAGTACACACCTTAACAAAATAAACATTTTTAGAACCCTTGAATGTGTTGTTATTTTTCTGTGTCAGGCGTTGAGTTTGAGTTTTGTTTATTTTTTTGAAATAATCTCTTAACAATTTCCTGAGAACTGACTTACAAGAAATGAATTCCGTATAGCTATCACTGTGCAGGAGATTATCTGACAAAGATTCACTGTAATATATGTTATTAAAAAAATCGTTTCATTAGAAAAGGCATTTACTAAGCAAGCAAGCAGCAAGTTTGGAAGAGGAAATGAAATGATTTGGTTTGTTTGTTACGAAATAAACCCTGACATAAAAAGTTTGTAGTCTTGATTAAGGAGGTTGTTATTTTTGTCGCCAGTTTTTTTTTCTTTAGAAGGTGCTATCGTGTTTTGTCTTGAGGCGTTTTTCTAGTAAACTGGTGAGTTCTCGAAATGACAAATTTTGCACGGTTTACCAGCCTAAGATTGATGAAAAGCGGCGTGAAAACGTACCCCAACCATCCATTAGGAAAATGCGATAAGACACATTTAAGGCAATTGCGGTTCTGGGTATTTAAATGAATACTTTTTCCTGTGTGGTGATAAATAATGAAAGATGGTAAATTTTGAGTTCGGTCCATAAACATAAAAGACAACATGAAAAAATGCTTGCGGGGGTGGGACAAAGAGTGGCCGACGAACCCACGCGTACAACGAGCAGAACATTTCATCTTAAATATCATTTTCACTAGTCCTAATAATTATAAAAAAAAAAGTTCTTCGAAAGCGAGTAAAGCTAAACTATTTTGGTACATACAATTCAATTTAAACTGAATTAATGACAATGCCAAAGAGTTATTGTCATCGCCAAAGGAAAGTATGGTCCTGGGTTATAAATACATGTATCACGATCGATGTAAAAGAGGTCCTTAAACGCCTCCACTGGCCCTTAATATAAACTAACTACTGGCCCTTAAACTAACCTTAACAAGATGCATACACATTTGCTACAAATGAAATTAATGATACAGTCAGTAACTTTTATTCTAGCAGAAAAAAAGTATCCGAATAAGATTATATCAGAGTAACCTCGCCAGCTCCCTATGTTAAATACTAATTTACTTCGCCTATGTAACTGATCCCCTTTTTCAGAATCAACATCAAACTAATTGCGATTAGAGCCCGGCCACAAATTGATCTTTATCGCTTTATTCAACCGTAAGTCGATCGACTGTTGGAGCTCTGTTTTGAAACGATACTACATCAATTACTCGGACGTTTCAGCACACAGTATGGAAAAGTAATGAATAATAATAACAATAAATAATATTTTTATAGTGCCTATCCAAGCGTGATTTAGTCGCTTTACAAGTAAGTCTAACCATGTGACTACACATGCCACGAACGCGTAAATTAGGTACCGAGTTTTGCTTTAGACTTTTATTTGTAATACTACTGCTATGTTCCCAACAGAACGATTTTTTCCTACGCCTTGAGACGATCTGTTCAGCGGCAAGATCTTATTGCCCAAACAAGCCACCTTACGAAGGCAAGATGTCTGCAGAAGATGAGAAGGATAGACCTTTGGACAAACGATATATTCCCATCTGAAGAGCGTCACAAATCAATAATTCTTCAATGTGTTACATGTATGGCACAAGGACAAGAAGTTCAACTGAATATTTTTTTATTATTTTCCTTGTTAAAGATTTCTTGTCAAAATTTAAAGTGGAAAGATTAGGAAACTGTCAATAAAACATAGCAAAAGAGAATAAGAAACTTTTTTGTCTGAGTGTTGACAGAGCTCTGAGGAAGAATTAGTTCTTTTTTCTCCCAGTTGTTTTTTAATTGACTTTTTTATTCATTCTCCCAATTCTCCCATGGTTTCTTAGAGTGTGTTATCAACATGACACTGAAATGAAACTAAAATTTTCTGTTCTCGAGAATATTTAATAGGTTAGCCAAGAATTGAAATCTTTCTACCTTACAAAAGGTTCAAATAGCGGTATCCTCCAATGTTTATTTTACGCATTTCACCTGACCATTTCCCAAATATGATCGGCGCATTAGGTATATCTTAAACTGATCACTAAACATTCACATTTTGGTATATGGCTTCATTTTGTAGTAGGTAGGGCGCATATTTCCTACATAAATGAGACGAGTTAAGGTGGCTCAAAACTTTAAGGTGACTCTGAACGCTATGTACAGAATTTTTTTAAGCTTTGCCAAAAGTTGCGTCTAATCATACTTATCAAAATTTGATAATATAAAATTTCACCGTGCCGTTTTTGAATCATAAAACCCTCAAGCTGAAATTAAGGCTGTTTTTAGCAGGTAATACTGTTGCTATGGTAACCTACTGTATGACGAAAATGATAACAACGTGTTCACCAATGATTGGGCAGTTTTTTGATACCATGATTGTAGAATCAAGTGATGAAGAGTGGTTATAATGACCCATTCAAATCTTACTGCTGGAAACTGTTTTGAGCCACCTTATTGTCGTGTTGAAGCGATAATTATGCACATAGTTCTTGAAGGTTGAAAAGCAAAACTGTTAATTTTCGCCACCTTAAAACTTCCATCTTTTAACCAGTCTGTCTGCCTTTTGTCAGCCAGTTATCAGTCTGTTCACTGACTGACTGCCGGACTGACTGTCTGCCCGTCCGTCGGTCTGTCTGTCTGTCTGTCTGTCTGTCTGTCTGGCTCTCAGCTCAGTCCAGTTACTTTTTTCGTACATCCTTAAAGTTGGAAGGGAGGATGGTGTACAGAACTTGGTTTCCGACGTGAGAGAAACATCATTTTATCTCAAAATACTACAGAAACAAAATTTTGTTATGATATACCACTAATTATACCTTAGAGTCACTATGGTGGTAGCGGAAAACTGGTATAGTAACTGTCATCTTTGTACTTCATATCCTCTCGATGTGTGTTACGCTAAAATAGTCATCCGTAAGGATTGTAGAACAAAACATTGACTGAGATCACTAATTTCCGCCTCTGGGAACAATCTTTGTTTCTGCAGATTTGCTTATAAAAAGGTGTTCTCGGGCCAGAAAGGGTCATCAAGCTAGGATTAGCTTTTCTTCGTCTAAAGAGCAGACTGCGGTCTATCACTCTAAGTATCATGAATTCTTTAATGTTGGCTCTACAAGGTATATTACTAGTAAGTTGCATTCTTCAAAGTGTGGAAGGCTTTACTCCATGGATAAAACCGAAAGGTGACCCTAGCAGCATTTCTGAGCGCCAGATTAAGGTAAAGATATTTTTATGTTTATCGTTTTTCATCTAAATTCAAACAATGATTAGTAATTGTCTTCGGTCTTCAAAGACATGGAGGAAACCAGGGCTTTTGTTGTGAAGTTAAGTCCGAAAGTAAGATCATTGCCTTGCAGTCAACAGCACAAAGGTAGGGAGTCTATGCCCGTTATACAATACAAATCGTTGTAATAAACTATCCTAGATCTATTTTTTTTTCTAAATTACTCTTACTCTGTTTACGTCTTTTTGACTGAAGAAATATCTTCATTAACCACTCCCCGAAACAAACAATAAAACAAAATGCAAATTTGCCAAGGGTTCTCAAACAGCAATACTGCTGGTATATGTAAGATCTGTAGGAGATCTAATCCGCCAAAGAATAGATTACGATTTGGCTGAGCTGATAATACTTAGAGAGCTTAACGCGACAACGACATAGTAGAGTCCACACTGAAAGCGGACGGACAGCTGTTTCGACTTGGTTGGGTCTCGTCAGTACGTTTAGGATCAAAAACTAGAGCAAACAGCACGAAGGTCAATTGCCCACAAGCAAATAATGTAAATGAACATAAAATGGTGCGAGGCAGCTGGTTGCATTGAATATTTACAGAGTTACTAGTAACACCAGCTAGTGGTCAGAACGGGACCCGAAGTCCGGCGTCCTAACCACTCGACCACACTTCCCACGATAAGATATTGATATTGCCGTTTTGCTCCAGTTGTACTTTTTGGACGTTTTCAATTCTACCTTACAAACTGATTTTGAAGTTACTTTCAATTTAGAAAATGGAACATCTTGACTTTACTCAGTCATCATGACACAACAAAGTCTGTGAGAGATAAGTATGGGCTATTAATCATAATAAACTGATAGTACTCCCAAAATGACTTCGATTTCAGTAAAATAAACAAATTCTAAATCCAAATGTCTTAGATTAGTTTACCTACGAAACGCGGAAGAGCTTTCATGAATTCGTTATGACGAGTTTGTGCAACGAGATCGAATAATAATCAATCGACAATCATTAGACACATATCTTACGACTGCTTTGTTGTTCCTACCACAGCGTCATCCAAGTCTCCGTGAGAAGGCGTGCCTCTATGCAAGGGCTTATTGTCAGGCTGGAAACGAGGATCGTGAAAGCGAAAGCTTCATTCTTGACGCTGATACGGCTATGGAAGCTTAAGTTGACAGGCGTTTACACTTGAGTAGAAAACCAAGCAATCCTCGCAGATTGCAAACAAGATTAAATTGAGTTACCCTGTTAACATTCTTGTTTGTTTATTCAAACTAATTTGTCTACTCACATAAATAATGTCATGAAAATCGTTACTAACAAAAGTTAAAATCTGGAGTATGCATGTGTATTTTCCTCTATATTTTCACGTATTTGTTATGTTCAATTAAATCAAACTGAATTAACTGAATTAAAATGTAACATGTAAAATAAAGATATTGACAAAGATTAAAACTATTGTATTTGACTTTTACTCATTGCTAACTAATTATGGATCCCACAACTGAGAATTGGTCCAAATTTTTGCTGTCACATTTAAGAGCTCAGATCTTCAAAGATCTCTTGATCTTCTATCTGTTAAAAGATGCCAGATCTGCTTAAGTTACAGATAGATGTGAAATGGGCGGAAATTTAACTCATAACTGAGATCCTTGCCGCCTCATCTAGACCCCCAGCATTGCCGCAAGACATCCATGGAGTACACTATCTCTTAAAATGTCAAGATTTGGTTAAATAAGGGACCGTTCATTTTTTACGAGGGAGGGGGGGGCTGGTGGGATTTGGGAAGCACCATTTATAAATCGCATGACCCCCCCCAGCTTACCAATTTTTTCACATGGCCCCCCCCTTATAGCGGTCATTTTTTGGGATGACCCCCCCCCAAAAAAAATTAAACAAACAATTTTTAGATTTCAACTTTTTTAATATTTCTCTATTATCCCCCTACTTCACGTTATTGTGCTCACTATGAAGACAATATTTACAATCCCTATACTACAGAGAGCTGTTTAAAAAAACAAATAAAAAAGAAAGAGAAGTCAATTTCGGATCTCCTAGTTATGGCTCGCCCTGAGCGTGTGGCATTTGGCCTCTCATTGGCATCTTCCTCATCTGAATTGATGAATGCAAGAATGACGTCACCAGAGTCATCTTCTCCCCCAGAGTCAATGGCATCACTGTCATACTCATCATTGTCACTTTCATCCGTTTCACTGTTGTCAACACTTGCTCTGTTGTCATTTTGTGTCAATGTCCTGGCATTTCTCAGTGTTGGTTGGCCAGCTCTGAGAGGACTCTTCTGCTGCAAGCATGAATGTCTTACAATTGCCTTTACTTTCTCACTCTTGCTGCTTTTCAAATGCTGCTTCAGCCCACGGTGGTTCAAGTACTTGTTTAGTTCTGGAACACGTAGCTTTTTAAGCTTGGTTAGATCTTCGCACAACTCAGTCCAAGGATAATCCTCATATGATTTATCTTTTGCGTCCCTACTTAACTTTGCCTTTTCTTCTGCTCTCTTAAATTCCAGCACTTCAAGATGCTGAAGATAATCCACCACAAACTTTGATTTGACAATAAACTTATCTGCAAATAGAGCAACGCTCTCTGGGTGAAAGCACAGAGCAAGGGTGGAAAAGTTGAATGTCATATTGAAAGATGTAAAGGAACACGATTCCACCCTCTTTCAGTCCAATGGGCTTGCTTTAAAGTAGGGCGAAGAATTTGCCCACAGTTTTAATGTAAAACAGATTAAATGTATAGAAGCTAAGTTGACGAAGGTCACGCAGGACATGGAAGCACTAGAAAATAAGAAGAGCAATTATAACAGCATATTCAAGGGCATACTCAAACAGCACATCAACAAAAGGAGAAGGAAAAAAGAAAACCGCAGAAAGTCAAATGAAAGAAAGAGGAAGCGGACTGAAAATAACGTCCAACGAATTTATGGAATCTGTGTTGGAAACCCACTAGGAAATGATCTTCCACAATGCCTTGTGTACCCTCCTAGAACGGCCGTCCCGGAAGAGTGTATTAAAGTTGAGGATGTTTCCGCGTCGTTATTTAGAAGAGATGGGCCATATATCGCTCAGTTCTTGGAAGGGAATTATTTCACCAATGCTGCAAGAAACAGAATCACCACCAACCTTGAGCAGGAAGTCAGAGATTATGTTTACACCTTCATGTGCCCTGAAGAGTACACTCTGACCGAAAGCATTGCTGCTTCTTGCAGCATTGGTGAAAGAGACTCCCATAGCAGCACAAGCGGCGACGAAGAACTCGACGACAGCGAAGATGAAGATGAGTGCCAGTGAAAGTTGCATTCGAAAATAACAGTGTTAAATACTTCTTTTCAGTAGCTACAAATGCTTTTTGTCGCCAAACGTTTTTTTAAAGCAGAAGCAGAGTTTGTAATAAATTTGTATCCTGCCTTCTATGTTTATTCTATAGCAATTTTTTTGATATTCAAACATTATGCCATTTTAAAGTTTTACTAAAATATTTCACATGACCCCCCCTTTTTCCCTTATTTTTTTGGGATGGCCCCCCCTCGAAAGCCATTTTTTTTCGCATGGGCCCCCCCTAAATCCCACCAGCCCCCCCTACCTTATAAAAAATGAACGGTCCCTAAGGTGTCCCCTGTGCTTTAGTTTATAAAAGTTATATAAAGCAGGCAACTTCTTTCTCCAAATTAAGGGAAGAACTTTAAGTTATGGTTTCCATATTATATTGAAAACATCCCCTCAGTAAGTGAAAGAATACATGTAAGTTCTACTGTTCTGCTTTATTCAAGTTAGATAATATCGCATTTGCAAATTCTGCAGACAGTGTGAACAGGTTAACACAAATCAAGACAAGTACTTTTTATACCCTTAAGCAGTTAACTGGTTATTTTTCTGCCAGTTGGGCTACAAAAATGTTCTACCCATATAAAATATATTTGTGTAGTAATCACGGCTTCACAAACCCCGCATATATCAAGTGGCCATTTTTGTGTAACATTGTCGATGAACTTCTTCTCTATTGTCTGTTTTGCTGGTTTTCACGTGGTGCCGTCAATATTTTACAACTTCTAAATTGGACTGTTATCTATGTTTTATCAAAATTTTTGATATTTCTCATCTCAGATGATAAGCTGAAATGTTCGTGATAAGTTCTGCCTTATATTTTCTTACAATTTTTAATAACAGCTTCCTTATTGTCTCAAGACGAGAACCCGAAAGGTCTCTCTTCCTCCGACGAGTCTTGTTGTTTAGTTTTATTCATGTTCATTGTTGTACTGCTTAATACTGTCCTTCTGAAAGGCAGTTTAAAGCCAATGTTTGGTAAACTGTTTTTTACTCTCTCGATAATCTCTACAGATCTTGATGCTCTTACTTTGTTACTTCTCGTATCGTTTAATGTCAGTTGTGAAAATTTCAGCTGTCGCGATCTTTTTTCATAACCAAGTCTTGGGAGTTACGATGGTACACTTTATTATTGACGCAAAGATCGTACACACCAGGCGTTCGAAGGGCTATTTAGTTGGGCTTCTTGTGCATTTAATATATTTAGGGATGTCTTTTGCGATTTAGAAACAGCCGATAGTGTTATTATTTTTACATTATTTTCTCATGTTGTAGCTTTTTTTTTAATATAAACGAAAATCTGGTAGAGAACATCAGAGATTGGGTAAAAGTTGAGCAAAAATGGCAAACAAGCCAGAGCTTAATATTAACGATACCATGAAACCAAATAGTAAAACAAGTTTCACTGATCGCTGAATGACATTTACTTTGTGAACTTGAGTGACACAGAAAATTAATTTTTAAAGCGATATTGAATAATCAGCTAAACAAAGCTTTTTATGTATACAATAGGCGGCTTGCCGTTACTTCAGAAGAAAACGTAAAATCTAAAAACTGCCAAATAGCTCTGACTTCAGTTTGCCGATGGGTGAATTTTAAAGCAAATGAAATCAAACTAAAATCTAACATTTTAAAACAAGAAGACGTCTCTTTTCTTGTTCAGTCTTACAGTTTATAAGTGACACGCCTGTGAACTAGCTAGGTGTAGTTGAGCGCATTGCCTACCTAATAAACAACAACATTTTTTTGAACCCCAAGCTGTATAAGTTCAGTGTAATAGTTTTCTGATGGGAGTAACCTTCTCCGGCCCGTTCAGTTTTTGTTTGAGCTGATTCCCTTTTTCCTGTGAAGTATTAGCCATCTGTCCAGGTCCCAATGACAAATCTTGTGTCACAGTCCTTGTTTTCCAACGGCTGTCAGCGTTCAGTTTTAATCAATAGACAAAACAAAAGACCGATTCTTGAATTTTCCATATTTGGTTTATCCACCCACTGTACAAGTTTCATCTTTAAAAATTTAAGAGAGTTTTATTATGATCAAAAACTGTTATAACATGCATGCGGAACCATTCAAAAACAAGACTAGTACAGAAAATCAATATCGAGGCTTTGTCTCCTCAGTGCGTCTTCAAGAGATTACCCCAATTTATCGTCGTGTACTATACGCAGTATGTGACGACCTTCCCGAGCAAGTAGAAGCACAAACATACCTTTTACTCCCTTTATTTGGTGTAAATAAACCTTGAAAATAAATGAAACCTGACTTTTTTACCCAAGCAAACGCTTGCGACAAAACGAAGTATTTAACAAATATTGTTTAATCACCTTGCTAGCATAATTCACTACCAAGAGCGCCGAAATTTAAAGGTTCTGATAAATCTCCTATTTCATTTTGCTTAATACAAACTGATGCGCGTGAAAGCAGCGGTCGATACTACTTTCACCGGATTGAAAACAGACTAACATTGAGTTATCGGAATCCACACTCGGCACCGGTTTGTGCGATTCAGTGAAGCCCTCCAGAGTCCCCCGAAATGCAGAATGCAAACCGGGAAATCTTATGACTCAGTGTTTCGCCTTGGGCTTAAAGATGGCGAAAATTAGGCTTACCATTCTGATTGTTAGTATTCTTGCCCAAGGAACACACTTAAAAGTTCTAAGACTATAGTTGGTCCTATCAGTTGTCTAGGTGGGTAGTGGGTCACCTGTGGTTAGCTAAGCTCTCATCTACACGGAGTTACACAGCTACTCCTGGTTTGCGGATCATTACTAAGGCGTTTTTTGTCTTGTAATTAATGGTCGTTGCATAAGAACTTGTTTTTCTTATGAATACCTCATTAAACTCAGTTTCTGATGATAACGCTTTTTTTTACTATTCTGATATCAGTCAAACTTTCAGAACCGGATTCGGTCTGTTTGGTGGTTCTCCATCGTGATTTAATCAGAGATCGATTCCAAAAACAAAACTTCCTAAGAATACAACTCTAAGAATCAAACTACATTAAATTTTTCCAGTCGACTGACACAGAGGGAGAGCAAAATCTTTTTCTAGAAAGCGAGACCTTTTAAGATCTATTACATGCACTGAATAACGTTGTTCAAGAAAAACGGGATTTGGTTAGAGTTAGAGGTTTCAGATGGCCGAATTCGGAAAAACAAGCCCACTGCAAAATACTCTATTATCATTTAGCATGAAAGTAAATACAAAAACAGATAATTATAATCGCAGTTATTGATAAGCACTTCCAGGAAAGCTCACTTCTTCTAATGGAAATCTTTTGTTTTAATCACCCAGTCATATTGAAAGAAACGCGTGGGTTAGAAAAATTACAGCTGAGTTTTTGGTTAAAGGTAAAGACGATTCCAGACATAAGAGAAATGAATAAATGTTAATTGTTCTTACTTCCTGCCCAAGAAAATTCTGAATTATTGGCAAAACATTAAACTAAAACTATAATTTAAAGCGATGAAATCGAGGTAGCTACAAGCAGTTATTATGATTTCATCGCCTAAGAGCGAAGTTAAGATCAATCTTAGTTCAGTTTCCCTTACATTGCATTCTTATTACTATTCTGGTTATTACATGTTGTTTTTTAATATTCGTTTACAACTTATATTAGTATCACCATAAATTTTCCAAGCAAATTAGTTCTTTGTGGTTTATTGACAGCATTCATTATGTACAGTCGTGAAGCCGCTGGGACTACGAAGAAAATGAAGAAATAAGGAAAATATTTTACTAGACAATCCGCCATTCCATTGACAAGGTCTCAACTGTTATCTGAAAAGATTGGCCAGTCGTTTCATCACGTCTTGTCAGTGAAACAAGACTGAAATGAATTTTATCCATCGGAAGGGAGATACTATAATTATTCATTAAAAACGAGAACAAGACACTTCTATCAAGCCTTGCTTCCTCAAAAAATAAACGCTTTCCATTAGAAATACTTATATCCCTTTGTGTGATTTACTGCCGATATCACGAATACTGAGCGTTCGCTGATTACTTCATTAGATGAAAAAAGCTTTAAGTAATAAACGGTGTTCAAATCTGATATTTGACAAAACATATTTTGATAATAGTGGCCTACGAATTTATATTCATATCAGGAAAAGGTAAATTAAGTCAGAAACAACAAATTGGTTTAGCGATCTGGATTTTTTTTTTTCTTTTCGAATAAACGGATGTTATAATTTCGAAGTTTCATTCTCGAAGTTTGATCTTTCATTCCTACCAATGGTTTCTGCAAGGTGGCTAACTCTGATGTTTTATTTAGTTCACCGAAGTCATAATAAATTTCTAATTGCTGTTCCAAGGTTCCTCAACGATGGGATGAATATCCATTATCGAAGAACTTAACAACCCACGATCAAGCCTCTGGACAGTAAAAACAGGAAGATCCCTTCTTTATGATATTTTTTATCTTAATC
Organism: Orbicella faveolata; assembly: GCF_042242905.1. Lineage (NCBI taxonomy): Eukaryota > Metazoa > Cnidaria > Anthozoa > Scleractinia > Merulinidae > Orbicella > Orbicella faveolata. Next base: position 22,705,998 of record NW_028301558.1, read on the forward strand.
CATTTTAACAGATTGAAGAGATCACTGATAAGACAGCAGAATTTTTACGGTTACAATATTAATTTCCTCTTCAGCAATCTCAGTTCCGTAAAAGCTAAGGATAAAAAAAAGTCACGCCGTAATAAAATCGACTTCCTGAGAACATTTAGCCAACGTGAATCTACTCTAATTAGCTTGTACTAACACACATTCACGTGCGTGCGCTTGGAAGCCTAAGTAATTAGCCTTCGAAGGAGAAGTAAATGGATGTGGTTTGATTTATTCGAACAAATCAAACCACTTCCATTCATACTTGAATCATTCCGTATTTTTCCGTATTTTCGTGCAAGGTTTACCGCATTCCAAACTTATATACTTCGTTTCTTACGGCATTATTTCTCTAGTGATAAAACCAAAAGAGGCCAGATTGTGATTACAGGCAACAAAATGTTAGAAATAAAACTTAAAGAATACGAGTGACACCGCATTGAATGCACCCACAAAAGGCCTGGCAAACAGTCACTGAGCCCGCAACACCGTAACCCAAAAAATCTACATAACTTGGAGTCAAGTCGTTAGTGGTTCGCGGTTTATTAAATTTTGAGTTGATTTCTCTTTCTTTTTTTTCACGTTTGACTGTAACATGTAATATTTCAAGTGCTCATCGATACGTATCAATAATAGGAAGTAACGGTATCTTCAAGTGGCTTATGGTAGGAGCGATTCGTTAGGACTTCTCAAGGCTTTTTTCTGAGCGACTGGTGAATTTTTTGACCGGATACAAATACTGTTTCCTAATCAAATTATTGCTTTGTTCAAGCTACTTAAAATGATGTTAACCGGTAGAATATTAAGACAAAAGACGCTGTGATCTTATCAACACAAGGACTCTTATAAGAACTGAAAGCCTCTCGTGCTAAACAGTCAAACCGTGTATCGGCTTTTGACACACTTGGGATAAATTCTGACTTCGAAAGACTTTTCAGTCCTTCACATGCCGCAAAGGTACGTACTCAATTAGATCATATTTATTGGCACTTTTTCCTATTTACAGCTCATTGTTAATGACAGGACGAGGCCTTACTGACAAGCGATATACCAGTAAGGACTTTGATCGAGTATCATATTCATCTTCACGGTTGATATAACCAAAAACTCTTGAAGTAATTGATTCATGTCTCGATGGTCCAGTTCCTTCCTATTCTATGCCGCGTATACAACCTTTGTCAACAATAACTCTTTAACATTTCAATAAATTATATTCTCTGTCACTGTTCAAATCTATAGACTCTTTTGTTTGAAAACTTGTTTATCATTTTTATCATACCTCTTTGGAAAACTTTCCATCGGTAAACTACCATAAAACATAGTCATTGCCAGCACTGTAAGAGAGTGATTAAGCTCGATACTGTGGATAATTTCAGATCACTTTGTTATACTAGTCAGTCAGACACGCGTCAGAGTTATTTCCGGAAAATTGTGCCGGCATTTTTCGCATTATTTTTTTTACCGCGCGAACAAATGGAAGCCAAAGTGGAATATGCTATACCTTATGAATTCTCAAATCCCAGAAAAATGTACCAGTATAAAACAACGATGATTTGATGGGTCAGGAAGTAGGTTTGATTTCCGCTGCTCTCTTGAGGAGTGCGGACTCCTTCCCCCGAAGAGCGGTTCGTAATCGAGCCTATGTGGGACGATATCTCGAAGTTTATTCTAATAAACATGAAAATGCAAATCACACAAATTATTGTCTGAAAAGTTTAAATTCAACTGACGGCAGCTAGCAGCTTAGAGCTTGACTCCATTTAGGTAGCTAGACGACCGGATTTCCACACAACCCAGCTCGAGTAAACGACCTACAAAGTCAACGAATCATCACGAAATTGTGCTGGATCTATTGTTATAACCCTCGTGGCTCTTTTCAGGCCTCCTTGCCACTATCTACCTGGATTTTACTTCATGAATGGCGAAGAAGTAAAGAAATAAACCACTAAAGCAATAATAGTAATTTTACAGAAGGCTAGTAATATAGTACAAAGCATACCAGTAAAGTAATTTGCTACTTTTAAGCTAATAATTAGCACAAATACTGCTCGTTTGCCAAATGATACCAATTCAAGAACTAGCACGAGCGATTACCTTTAGTTTAGCAGTCTGTTGTGAATAACTGTGAGTCTTTTCCTTCATCTCCTAGCAAGATGAAACTCTTGTTAATTCTCCTACATGTTTCTCAACTATGGGCTACCTCATCTGCAGAGCTGACGGCCGAAGCAGCAAGAAAGGGCAAACATATGCTATTGGGAGCCGACGCCCTTCTTGACATGAAACGAGATACAGGGTGGGTGGGAGATGCTATCTCTGATGCACGTATGCCACCTGGTTTGTACAGAGCCCCTGGCTTTCAGGGTGGAAAAAGAGATACTGCCTCTGATGCACGTATGCCACCTGGTTTGTACAGAGCCCCTGGCTTTCAGGGTGGAAAAAGACATACTGCCTCTGATGCACGTATGCCACCTGGTTTGTACAGAGCCCCTGGCTTTCAGGGTGGAAAAAGAGATACTGCCTCTGATGCACGTATGCCACCTGGTTTGTACAGAGCCCCTGGCTTTCAGGGTGGAAAAAGAGATACTGCCTCTGATGCACGTATGCCACCTGGTTTGTACAGAGCCCCTGGCTTTCAGGGTGGAAAAAGAGATACTGCCTCTGATGCACGTATGCCACCTGGTTTGTACAGAGCCCCTGGCTTTCAGGGTGGAAACTAGAGATAAATGAAAATCCTTTTCTACAGCAGAAAACCATCTTAACCCTAACCCTGACCCCTAAAGTGCTGATTGATTGATTGTTAATTGGGAATGCAATAGGCCTTAACGACTTGATTTAAATTCAAGCGCTTTTAATTGATACAGTCGTTTTGAACTTGGAATATCTTTTAACTTCAAATATATATTCAAATATATCTTTTAACATTCTAGAAAGGTTTAAGAGTTAATAGACATATTGAGGAACTTCCGAATAAAGCTATCATTTGCAAAGTCTAAAATTGTGTCTTCACTTTTCCGTTTGCATGAGGTGTACAGTAGCAGAGGTTATATCGTAGTAATGTTGCGCACTGTACCAAGATAGATTACATCACATTTCAAGCAAACAACGACTGCGTACTATTGGCAGTCCAACCCCGGCGTACAAAACGATACTGAATGACACTATAGAAGTCTTAGTTGGTACGCAAGGATCTTGCAGAGCCGCTGTCAGCCTTTTTCCCAGCCTCTCTGTACTTCTTATCGAATTCCAGGCAGGAAGAAAAGAGACACTGGGACGGGTGTTGAGCCGCAATGACAGTACATCATGTCTGCTAGTTAAACCTTCGCAGGAAGTCGAGAAATTTTTAGCGGCGGCTTGCGAGTTACCAATTAACACGCTTGCACTGCATTTCAAAAAGGACTATTTGGTCCTCACCCAGAACTTGAATAGATGGCTTACAGCCAGACGTCCTCGTGTTTGAGCCATCTGTTCTGACGAATCGAATGGCACAGAACAAGAGGTAATTGTTATTCTTTAATCCCCAAAACAGAATCAGGTATTCCAGACAGTTTACATGTAATTGTCGGGTAAAATGATGAGTATACTTTCGTAGAGACTCTTATTCTTCGGCCATTTCAGCTTGAGTAAAAATAGAAAACAAACTGCTGACACAAACTTAACAAAACTATACTTTCCTCCGTTATCCAAGGTCTAACTGTCCTTATAGAAGCCCATCATATTTTGCTGCCTTCTAACCAACTCTTTCTATTCGAAGGGTACATGCACGTTTCGGGTCTCATCAAAAGTTTGAGGCAGGGAGGCTATTAACTTGCGAAATCACAGAAACATATCGTTCGGAACTGCTCAAGAACGCTATTTCTCCATACAATGACCTCAGAGCCGAATAGTCACCAATGGTCAATTCAAATTTCGTGACGTCGTTCGCGCGCAGCGCTACTAAACACTTATTTGATTATTTGGTCATGATAAAAAAATAGTTGGTCATATGATAAGACAGACATTAAAAGAATTGCCCATAATAAAGACACAAAAGTTATTCGGCCAAATGACAAAACACGCATGGAGAGAATTGATCACACAAAGGAGCCCATCACTAGGAGCGTGCAACTGCCACACTAAGCCTTTGTCATGGCATTTTTACAGACCGTTCTATTTTAACGCTTCTTTTCCCGCAAAACAGGTCAGTTCCGGTCTACATGACCGCGCATCGGTAAAGAAAAAAATGGCGGCCTCAGGTGGAAATGCATGATGACTTCATGCTTGTGATATGGTGACTGAGGTACCTGCGGGGGTCTGAATTCGCAGTAAATTCAAACTAAAAATAGATCGGTCTGTGAAAACGCTGTGACAGGAATATGGGGTAGTTGTACGCTCCTAGTGATGGGCTCCTGTAACAGGGAGTCTCTACATTAAGGCTGTGATGTTCAGCCTACCAATCATAAATTCCTATGGTGACTAATGGACGAATTCGATTTGTTACACCCGCTTCCAGTGTTACGTCCATAGGCGACATCTTTCGACCATCTCTCGACATTCCATCTTTCGACATGCTATGTAAACGGCTGAAAGACCGTTTACCTGTGAAACTGGCAATTTTTCCGGTTATTAGCGGAACAACTGACAAATATATGATAATTACTGACCTCAAATGAATGATGAAGGTCGTGGACTCCCGATTTACGGGATAATTCAAACGATTTTAGTGTAGTCGACCGGCTCTCAATAGTGACTTCCGGTAGAGTTGGGCTGCTACCGCTCAGCTAATATTCGAAAGATGTAAACATTCAAAACAGTCGATTTATCTCTCACAGAATGACTTCTTGATACTCCTAGCCTTAGTTTGATCTCAAATAAGTCCATCTTCCATGACTAAAAGTCGAGTTCGACCGTAAAGAAGTCAGTTGTGCTTACATTTTGACGTAGGCCAGGTTACATAGCTGTCGAAAGATGGCGTGTCGAAAGATAGTTGCTATGCACGTAACACTGAAAGCGGGTGTAATATTATTGAGTAAGCCTGTGGGGTCAATATGGCTGAATATTGGCCAAGATTTTTTCTTGCGTATTTATGAACCGAGAGCTGTTCGAGGTTCATAATGATGCAGATAGGCCAGTATCCAACCATCTTGACCGCTTGACCGAGAAAACGTGGTCAGCAAAGGATTTGTCATATAGCATAATGCACACCATTTTCTTTGCGGATAACAGTGGGTAGTCCTAGGAGGGCAAGATAACTCCATATCGTCCACGGAGCTTGCGGAACTAGCCATATAATAAGTTATTTTAGCGTGGGCGCACCTTGCAAAGTAGGCCGGGCATCGTTGACACTAATGCACTCCGTTTTCGAAAGGATGCATTTTCATCACTGACGCGTTTTCGCCTAAAACGCTTCCCTCAACACGAGTGCTTTCGCAGCGTTTTTACCGTCCACAATAAAACGCCTGGAAACGCTGATATATAAGAAAACGCCACAACTGTTTCATGAGCACATAATGACGTAAGCGTCTTCGAAAGCCTCCGTTTTCGCTACTCCGAATTCGTGTCTTCACTTGTAGAGTTTCAAATGCATTCGTACTCGATGAAAGCGATGAGCATTTTCGATCGTTTTAATGTAGAAGGTGGGCGAAAAAGTGTCAAAAAGTATACAGACGAGCTTTTATGGACACTATCGTGGCATGCCTTTTCTGTTGAAAACAGCACTGAAGTTATGACCTTTGAAGGTACACTCAATGAGTAGAATTGTACTGGTGTGCCACTGCTTACTAGTGCAAATGTGGCAATCTTGCTAAGCTATCGTCAACAATCAGCCATTCATGAACAGAAGTTGTAAGTTATCAACAGAATGACGCCTTCTTTCGCTTTTCTGACTTTTCGGAGGAAGACCTAGAAATATTTAACAATTATTCGCTGAAGTTGAAGAGAACATTGTGAATATTTACCGAGACAAAGTAGAGGTACAGATTCGTTAATGTTACCAGAGGCAAATAATTATTTTAGTGTAATTTCTAGTATTCATGTATGCAGCCGTAGTTTTAATATTAAATAAGTTTACATGTACATCCATTGTGAATCAATTTACGCATCGAGTTAAGAAACAAAACAAACAAGGGAAACACTACGAAAAATAAATTCATCCGGCACCTTTGTTTTATCATTTTTGATTTCATTCACCGTTGAACGCAACAAGTCAAGGTGAATTTTTCTTTTGCCCAAAAACGTGTCTGCGAATGGTTTGTTTCGAAATATTTTTGTAGAATCATTCCATGTTATTTTATCCTTGTCGAAAATGTTCTGTAACTTGTCGCTAGATAGAATATGGCAAGACTCAGACGTTTTTTTATAAGCTTTAATTTGATATAGGGGTTTAGGTATTTACAGTTTGAACCGAAAGCGTACATCGTTTGGATGGGAGACACCTCTTAAAGCTGTAAAGGCATACATTAACCTTAAATGCGTTAATTGAATACGAGTTGTTGAAAACATTTTTGTTCCGAGGGTGACAGTAGTCATTTTGAAAGTTCTCCATGCTTTCAAATATCCTGAACTTGAAGTAATGACTTTCGAATAAAAGAAAATTTCATTCACAATGGTCCGCCATGTTTACTTGCCAAGGTGGAACAGGTGGCGAGCTTAGTAACCAAGCTTAGAAATGTTATACTCACCGCTCCGCCTGGTGCGGTGAATATGGCGTCAAAAGTCAAGTTTTTCGACCAATGAGAATGCCCAATTTTTATATTCACCTCTGGAAATTATACTAATTCTGGATAATTTAATTTTAGAGAGCATTCTTAATTATTTTTTTCGTCACGCAACTTGAAAACGTTATTCGCTCTTGATTTCTGTAAGGTGACAGTTTAGCGGCCTTCGGGCCTCATCAACTATCTAGTTGTTAACTACAACATCATGATCAACTATCAAGTTGTTAATTATAACATCACGATAAAGATATCATGTGAATCGTTGAATGGAGAACAAAGCGCAATAAAGTTTTAGCGATTATTTTCCAAGACAGTACGACAGAGTTTGAAAAAGTATGTCATTAATGGTAGCCATTTCATGACTTCGATATCGCACGTATCTAGTGAGTTTTTTTTTTTAGAAAAATAACCCAGTATTTTCAGGTTTAAATTCATAGATATATTTACTTTGGGTTTTGACTTTTTGGCGTCACGTTCTTAATAGTGCCCCTTTAAGGATATTCCCTGTCAACGGACGTCTAGTAGATAGAACTTTAGGTTGTCTGCCGGGTTACAAGAGACCGTCTGACAGCTTCTGACTGTACAGACAGCTTGATGATCGAGCATCACCGATTCAATGCTCCACAAAAGGCCTTAGCTAAGGTCAAAGTCTCTGAGGCTACCAGCTTGAAACGTGAATTAACAGATACATTATTTTTTTATGATTTCAACGAGACTGTTCTTTTGGGGGACTTCGCATTTCACAATAATTCAGATTCATGGCAAAGTTTGATCATAATCCGTCTACGATACAGATGCACATTTTAAAGAGCGAATGAAATAGGAAATGAAGCTCAGTTTATATCGAAAATCACATCAGTAACTTTCAGCTGGACACGGAGAGAAAACTATACAACACTACTGCAAATCGAAATAAATAAGGCCGTTCCAGTTCTCCATCGCATTTACTCTTTTATTTCTTAATTCCCATGGCGAAGGACGATCAAAGTGACGTCCCGCCTTCAGCAGCTGTCCTCTATTGGACACTTTCAGAGCGGTTAATTCACAGCTATTGTTTTACAAAGCGAAGTGGTATCGCTTAGTTGATGAGTAATGCAATCAAATAACAATTTTTAGCCTGTTTTATGACGGCGGCAAACATCTTTTAAGTTGTTTGATTTGAAGCTTAAAAACTTCAATACCGGCTCCTTAGCTTTGTGAGTAAACTCAACTCATTATCACAACTTTCCTCTCGTATATAATTTTACTTTAGTTCACCGTATGTTTCATATCTTCCCTGCTGGGGCTGTTTGGTCTCTGCTTGATCATAAAATCGATGATTTGGATGAAATTTTAGCTGGCAGTGGAATTAACTCAAAATACCGGTCGCCGTTTTTGTTTTGGGATAGTCAACGAGTACCGTCGATAAGCTAACAGCGCGGGAAAAAACGCAGAGGGTCAGTCTTTCCCCGCCCTTATTTTCTCTCTTTTCTACACGATCAATTGATAAAACATATATTCTTCACTGCTGTGAGAGCGCTGAGTTCTTGCCACTCTTTTGCGTCTGGAAATAACTGTGCGAAGCTTGTGTATGTGTTTGACAGACACTTCCACTGATTTAAGAATAAAGTAAATTTTATTTTAGTCGGTTCAACTCCACGTATTAGAAATTATAACATAAACTTAATGCGTCGAAAGAGTCTTGGAAATACGTTGGAACAGACTGATTTCTTAAATTATTAATTATAGTAATATCAAGTTAATATAATTCCTCGATTAAGCGACCATTACTCGAGCAAGCACACCGTCTTGTAGGATCATGAGGTTGAAAATATAAACCCACTACTTTACTCAAAAAGCAGTCAAAAAGGACGAGCACAACAAACGGGCCGAATTATTCCAGGTACCTTTACAAAAAAAACAAAGTATTAAAATTTATGAAAGGCAAGTCTAAAAATTGTAATAAGCAACGTGGGCGCTTAATCGAGGAAATACATCACTACAATTTATTGAATATTTACTGATTTGCCCTGCTTGACTTTAATATCCTGAAGATTTCCCATTAAAACAGTTTATACTCGGAAACGTAGCCCCGTTTGAATACTCCATCAAATTTTACTTTAATATTGTTTAAAGATGCTTCCAAACTCTGACAACAAAAGGATTAGAGCGGTGGATGGAAAGTTAAACAAATTGAACAGGAAACATGCTCAGCGCAGTTTCGGTTTAAAAACAGAACCTACACAACTGCAACAAACCATTTCAGGTCAAGCCATCAACGCCAGAGCACCTTGACTCCATCACACTGAACAAAACATGCAGAAACGTCTGGCGATTTTACTTGTCCTTGCGCTGGTAGTCGCCGTTGCTAACTTTCCAACAGCACAAGGGTTTTCAGGCGGAACTGGAACCTGGAAAAGAGCTTTGCAGGTAGGCTTGAACTTCTATATTCCTTGGCAATTCGTTTACCGTCTTCTGTGAAAACAGCAAACGGTCACCAAGTTGCCGTTTGTCACACCTGTCTCAGATTTGACTTCAAGAAAATGGCCCTCTTAACATAAAATACGAAATAATTTTTAATTAAGATTCCAAGACCAAACAGGAAAAAAAAAGAAAACATTCTGGGGAACTAAAACCGTTGGAGCGATCTGTGTCTATTATTAAAATTTAAAAATTTAAAAAAGGAGTGAATTGTTTCTTTGAGCTAGGCTATGTAACAAAGAAGAAAAACCAAACAAATTAAACAATAGTTAGATGACATGTAGTTAGAGCAGGAAAGTCATGGAGGTTAGTTACTTTTATCTATTGGCTGCGCCTGCCTACTTTCACAGTTCCTCTGTAAGTCCCACATTTTCTTCTCACGGGTTCATGAATTGCTCAGGACTCGTCTTTGGGAAAACAATTCCTGAAAGTGAATTAACATACGAATTCAAGTTTACCCAGGCCAGGGAGAATTGAAAATTAAACAGAAAACTTTTAAATTCCTTACTTTTAATCATCAATGGAACGATATGTGTCAGTTTTATTCATAATTTTCGTTTTAGTGCATGTCGACATTTCAAAATTTTCCACCCTCAAAGCTCATTGAGCTCTTCAACTTTTGCTTTGTATGTTGTCTTCTTTTTATTGATTCTCAGAATCATGAAGATTTTTGAATCATTCGCAAATCATGAAAATTTGTGTTGATTCAAAAAGGAATCAGAACTGCTTGCTTATAAAAATTATGAGGGTAGACAGCAATGATCATTAAGAACGAATTATCCCGCTAAATCATCTTGCCTATGTCTATTAATGACGAATATAGCAAATCGAAAGATAAGGCAAACACGAAACAAAAAAGGTGAAAACGAGAGCTGCCTAAATTGTACAAAACTGAGTCTCATCAGTTAATATTTCAGTGCGCATTTGTCCTGGATTTCGGACTTCATGGTGTTCTATTTTCATGAAGATATTTTTAGACCTGGGTCGATCTGCAAGTGAAACACAAATCGTTAAAAAAGAAAATTTGCATCATAATTCCAAGTGAAGAATTTAATCTTCTGATCTGAGGTAGAAGTTGTTTATATTGTTTACGTCAACCCTTCTCAGTGATAGACGCACGCGGAAAGTGTGATAGGCCATTCATAATGAAAGCAATTCGGAATGTTAAAACAAATCATTAAAGAGTATTTAAAGAGTAATTTTACTCAGGGCGAAAGCGACACCATGCAAGAAAGCGCTAACTTCATTTTACGATCCCAGGTCGGATGTGTGAAATCCACAAAGATTACTTTGATATTACTGTCCTCTTTCGACTGAAGGAGGCAAAAAGCAATTATAGTTTTTTACGACATCTCCTTTCAAATTACAATAATCCGAAAATCCACATTAGTCGAAACTTCGTTCCGCAAGGCGACGAGTGTTAGGTCGTGAGTCGAGAATACTAAAAAGTGTCACCATTTTCAGTCTTGTAACTCAGAACTTATGCTTTTGTGATTTTGGCATTAGCAGTGTAACTGGCGTTTAAATTTTGTTCAACCATCTGCTCGCGACCAAGACATAGCAAGCGAGAAAAAACGGTTGGAAAAACAAAATTTTCTTCCATGATTTTAAATCACGGAAATATAGAAGTTAAAAAATCTTTCTCAGGCTCGAAGCCTAGTAATCCATGTTTAATGTGTGTTATTAAGACACAAGACGACCAATTAATAACTGCTTTTTAACTTCAAACGACAATCAGTGGCTCAGCAGAGAATACTTCATCAAGCGAACAAAGCTGCCTTGATGATGCAAACAAATTTGTGCCGCCAAGGAGCAAAATTCTGAATAATACCGCCTGGGTAAGGATTTTTTTCGCTAATCCTGTACTGATCGACTGCCTTTGTTTCTTATTTTACTTACTTCTCGCATTTTAAGGAAGGAAAAGTAATTATTAGTTTTAAGAGAGTTTTATCGGACGTTCTTGAATGACGTCGTTAAGATAAATTTGTCAAGATTTACAGCCGCTTTACGACGATGTGGGAGTCACTTAATTATTATTACCAAGGGTTCATTTATTGTAATGAGTGTGATGAGTGCGTACTTTACATGTCTTTTGTTCGGTTTTGTATAAAGGGCAGCTTCGATTCAAAAAACACAACCAACACAATTGTAGTAAACAGTAGAGTCAAAGCCGTCAAGCGAAAGCATCACATCTTTTCTAAACGACACTGAAGAAATCATGCAGAAAAAGCTAGCAATTTTCCTTGTCATCGCGTTGGTAATCGCCGTAGCTAACTTTCCAACTGTTCAAGGATTTACGGCAGGTACTGGCTCGTGGAAAAGAGCCCTGGAGGTGCGTCGGACTGTGTTTCTTGTTTCCATTTCTTTTTTTACTAAAGCGCTAACCGGTCAACTAGTTGACTTGAGCCGTGTATTTTCTATGACAGCTCTCTAAAATTATTACTTTGTAAGGACCTCGTTGTAAGATACTCAGTAAATTTTATTATGATTCCAAGATAAAGAAGCGAAAAACGCTACGTAGGTTGGGACAAGTTTTTCTTGGAGCAGAGCTGAGTAATTGAAAGGAAAACCAAACAAAAGATGACATGTTTTCTCTCAATCATGCCAATTACAGTGATTTTGCCTTACTTGGATCAGTCGGCCTCAGTTAAACTCAACTGAAAATGTTTTGCCAGTAGAAAATGCCTTAAATGTTAAAAAAACACATTTTTCTGAGCGCGACACTCAACAGGGTTTAATGTTTAATTAAAAACCGAAGATTTGAGCCTCACAGTGATGTGAGAAATACTTCGGAGATAACAGTCCACATACTTGTACTGTTTGTGTAACAAAAACAGACCGATGATAACGTCTGTGTGCTTGTACGAATCGCTCAGATCAGCGAAAAACGTAAATTTGTTCCATTCTGTTTGACATAAATTTAGGATATCTGGACAGATCAGCGTGTACTTAGCGTTGCCCAAGACGTTGTGAAACTTAGCAAGTCGAGGCTTTAATTTTTAACTGGTTTAAACTAAAAAACGTTTCGCGGTAAAAGAAATAAGCTTGCCCACGAATGCAATTAAAGCGTAATCAAACAGTAGCGGCCATGCATTGAAAAAGTAACTTGTGTGTAGATAAGAAGCTGTAAATCATACATTTTTCTTTCTCTTTTATATTGGAAAACCTTTCATATTTCAAAACCCAAGGTTGAGATTAAAACAACGACTTTTTGGCTTTCATTACAAATTGACTATTCGTCCTTTTTTTGTAAACCCTTTGTAAAACAATAAACGGTCGCTCAGGTGAAAACTTGATTGAAATAAAAATCAGTTAATGTATTCTTAGAAAGTTTTCCTGAAGATAAATCATGCAAAGCGTAAAACATACACCAATGGATTAAATAATTACTTGGTAGACAGAAATAAGCAACTACCTCTGTGCTTGACTACCAATGCAAAGCACCCTTTTTGCAATATACAAAAAAGATTTTCAGTTCTTGTTTACAAAATGTAGATTCTATTGTCAACGACAAGACAAAACACATTCGTGAGATCAATCATGGACCAATAACAAATAATGTGGCCCAAATCTTTTCTCTTTTTTTACTTTAACAGCCAGTATTAAGCAAAATGTCTTAATTAAAAGTACTTTAGCAAAAACCCACAGCACAGGTTTTGAAATAGCATTTGTTTTGCTTTGATTTTAGTTTATTCAATATGTGCTGTTAGCTGTATCACAGGGATGAATTAGACGCTACTCAACAAAGTCCAATAGTTTAACCCTGACGGTATGAACAGTACAGGTTTGAAACTTTGCTGAGTAAGGCAAACTACCCAGTGAAGGTCTGTTCTTTAACAACTCGATTTGATAACACAACAGAACATGTATCAGTGTTCGACTCTGCTAAGCAGTCATGTTCCTCTTTCTTATTTTCACGGTTATTCCGTAGTTGTTGTGAGATTTTCATTTTGTGTAAAAACGATTCATCTCATTCTTTTTTTTTTATTCAGATGGTCATGTTAACCTGTGTCGCTCTTTTTTTTGTTCCTACCAAGTTAATCTAAAGCAAATTTGCGTTGTCGTCGCAATTTACATGTCAAGAACACGTCAAGTTTTGCGTTCATCCGGCATATCCTAGCAACAGCATTATTCCTAACAAAAGAGAAAATTCGTAGTAAAAGTAATAGCAATAACAACACTAAAAACACATTAACAAAGCAGATTACTCCTTTCAATTTAGTAAGTGTTGGTAATTTGTGGTTGTTGATCAGCAAAAACAATACCACAGGAAAGTACTGCTTAAAAGCTTTCATTTAAATGGCCGCAAGCCAGAATTTTATCCAGAGACTTAAAAGTTAGAGTTACCTAGTACAGCGGCATGATAAACGGTGCTACAAGAAGATTCTGCTCTATAGCTTTCATTTGAGTGGTCACATACCTGGATTTTATCCATAGGCTTACAAGTTAGAACCACCTTGTACAGCATTACAGTACCACATGAAAGTGCTGCTCAATAGCTTTCATTTGAATGGTCACACGCGATGGTTTAATCCACAGACTTTAAAACGAATTTGTACAGCATTATATTAGGAAACTAATACTATTACATCATTGTAAACAGAAAGTACTGCTCGACAGCTTTCACCATAATCAAACAACGTTATTGAGAGTCACTTGTTCTGCATAATAAAAGTTACATGAGTTCTGATAACAATATTATTGCTAGTGGAACATTTCTACATGAAAAATGCCTGGAGTGTTGACATTCTAAATTTAATGCCACATCTGAATAGGTTTTATACGTATTATGTCCGGAAAATGCTCAAAATTCACCTGTAAGCCTCGCTTGCGTGCAATAGACCTTTTTAGCTTGGGCGGTTTGTTTTCCAATTACAGGCCACGTGATATTCTCTAGACAATTGTCCTTTTATCCATCTTAAAATTCTTCATTCATATTCGCGCCACTGTTTGAAAATTTGAAAGCAAGAAATAGGGCAACAAACCGCCCAAGCTAAAAAGGTCTATCATTCTTTTAAGGGCTTTGCCGCCAGTTCAGTCATTGTAAATAGTGTCTCCAATTATTTTTTTTTAAACTAAATGCCATCGACACTCAAAGAGCGTTGGGATTTTCGGTTTTGCGGATTTCGCCGATTTTTGGTTCGGTTTTTCGGTTTTCGCACTTAAAAACTGCGGTTTTTCGGTTTTGGTGTCTAGTGCGGTTTGCGGGTTTTCTCCAATTTAGTCTTTGGTTTTCGGTTTTTGTCAACAATAATGGCGGTTTCTCGGAATTTTTCCGTCCAATGTATTCTATGGTTTTTCTGGTTTTGCCATGGAAGTTACATCCTGGAGTCGCGCTAAACTGTAATCCTCCAGAGGAAAAAAGATGGCGACTGATGCATCTACCCATAATTCTTAGCGCACAAAAACCTTAACAACGTTCATAGAAACGTGCAGAAACGTTGTAAAATCTTCAAACCTAGGCTACTCAATGTCCTTAGCACAGGGAAAAATATTGTAAAATTTGGCTTTCTTTGTGCCTTATAGGCTACTTTAGGTTCGCAAGGCATTGTGGTAAAATGTACAGCCGCCCTCTTTTTTCCTACGGAGGAATCCAACGGGCCTCTTATAAGCTTTGTACCTGGACTTTCTCTTAGAGGAATGCATGACAAGCCTAAACTCTTTAACAGCCGTTATTTGGGTCGTAACGGCTGCCAAGCAGAGGCTAAAGGCTAAAGATAACATCAAAGCAAAAGACTGTTTCACATATAATCACGCAGCTGGGATGATCTTATTGCTCGATTGCGAGTTGTTTCTCCTTTTCGTGGCGGAAATAACATTGCGCGCACTCGCTCCCCTCACGTGTAATAACAGCAAACTATAGACGGTTAGTTTGGTTGTAAAATAAAGTAGTTTGGTTGTAAAATACGGCTGCCATCGTGCCTACGCAAATGAAAATTCTTACAATGGCAATCAAAAAACAAGTTCAGAATGTCGTGTTTCTTTTAAACAAAAATTATCTAAAATTATTTTACCGTGCAATTTTTTCTAGTCTCGTATTGCTGTAGGTCTGTTGAGCCGATTTACAAACAAATAAGCAATTTTTTAGACCACGAAGAATTCTGTACTAACGAGGGAAGACGCCGAAAGAACTTCGGAAAGTACAAAAAGTACGTTTAGACATATAAAAATCAAATAACAGAAAGAGAGATTCTGAAGCCTACCAAAGCTTTGTCAGTGAGGGCTTTTATTTCGGTTTTCGGTTTTCCGGTTTTGGCTTGACTAATCTCTTGTTTCAATATCATATTTTATTTTGAGCCCTGACAACCATTGTGCTACATGTTTGTATTTCCTCACAACAGAGTGACTGCTGTAGCTTATATTTTTTGGGCAAAATGTAAATATCCTTTCTAGATTGACCAGTTTCAAACGCTTTTATTGAAGGTAAGTTGAAGAAACCATAACTGGAACACGTTTCTCTTTCTCTTGCAGGTGATGAAGGAAAAAAGAAGCATGTGTCATGCGATGAGAGAATACTGCAAACGAGAGTTTATGGAAGACGAAGAAGCGCCCGCGCCTTTGAAGGAGTAAAATCATGTCCAGCGGCTGACTTGTTACGTCATGTAATACATATACAACTGAACAGCAAACTTTTCCAAAAGCACAGATGAAGATATCTGATTTAACTGTAAAGTTTGGCACATGTAATAAAAGAAAATAAGCACTGAGACAGTCTGACGTGTGCGAGTCTTTGTCATTAGACTATCAAAGCAATGCCAGTGTATTTTCCGTTTACTTTTACTCTCCAAAACTCTGATAATACGCCCACAAACCTGAAAAACAGGAAACCTTCCGGTCTGACAATCCTTTATTGAAAGCCTTTGGGCGTATCGCTTAGACCTGGAGAGCAATATCATTTCATTGATTTTAAGTCGCCAGCAATTTAAAAGCGTTTCTTTTTTTGTTTAAATAGCACTAGAGTATGTTCAGGGACTTTCAATGTGCACATGATGTCTGTTGAATCGAGCTGTCGTTTTGTGTTCCATATCGATATCTTGAAAACCTGTTACTTTGCAGCAATCTTAACCGTCTTAATATAGCCTCAACCGTTTTAAAAGGGCCAAATTCCCTCCGACGATAAACCTTTCCCGAAGCTAAGTCAAGACTTGTGATCAATAGCCAGCGTTGTAGACGGAAATTTAATGCTGTATCTTGGCACAGTGTTCGCGACGCAGGCTTGCGATCAAAGGTAAACGGAAGGTTTATTGTCAGAGAGCTATGAGTAAATCAGTACAAAAAGCGAGGAGATTCCCCTAAGGAAATTTCAGTCGGCATGTCTCACTTTCATTCTTTCGTCAAACCCTTTATTGTTAAGGACACAAAAAAGCGTGGTTAAAATGACCTGATTTTTATTTTCTGTTAGCTCGCGTGCATCACGGGTTCTTACCAACTTACAGGACCGTTACAACAGATACTGATTGTATCGGGGAATTACTAAAGTCTGTACGATAGTCAGGGTAGTAATTGTTGTAATATCTTTGTTAATGACTACAAACCCATGATATACTTAAGGTTTATAAAGCACAACAACTTTCAAAGGTGAAAATGCCCTTGCTGGCTTCTTGTTGTTTGAAAACTTAATTGTGTAACAGCCAGTGAACAGTTAAACTTAGTGACTATAAACTTGACATGTTGTGGAAGTTTCGGGTCAGAATACAATTAATTTACCATCATGGTAGGTTTCTTACTCTCTCTATTATAATGTTCAGCCGCGATAAGTAAACATCGGCCGCGCCTAGTGGTTTTATCTGATTGCCACTTAAGAGAAGAAAAAGGGGGAAACATAGAGGACATTTAATCTATTTTTTCAGGTGGTTTTTCAAAAATGCTTTTGTTTTTCCTGCACACTTCCTTGTGTTTGTAAGATAACAAGTAAACAGCGATAAAATTAGGTCTTGTTTGAGTTGCTTACCCCGCTTAAAAGCCGTTCGCGTGATTATTTCGTAATAAACTGTTCATTAAAAACCAGATGGTGAACCGGCTCATTTTCCACACAAACGTAACCTCAAAAATATACCCAAGATATTTTACCAACGGGAGACAAGATACAACAGATTTAACTTTGGAGAGTCGTCTTTTAATTCGGTACAAAAAATGTCAATTGTATTTTGGCAGAAAGAAATGGCAGGGAAACAGGCCATATGTCGTGACAATGCGTGCCAAATTGTTTGAGTGACGCTACTGAATACTTGACGGACCTTTGTAGAGATAACGTTGTCAGAATAGAACAATTGTGCAATTATCAAAATTGTCCACGACATTTCGTTTTAGAACAATCTTAACCCTTTCTTTGATTCAACCGAAAATACATTTGTCGGAATCTATGGGAAACGGAAATCTGGATAATGGAAATGTAAAAAAGTTGTTCGCGTTTCATTGTACTATAAGCTGATATCTTTGTTTGATGTACTGAATTTGCGGAAAGACCTGCCAGCGGAGACCAAAAAGATACGGCAGCGGGAAAAATCGACTTACCGGCTTTAACATTTGACACATTCGAAGCAAAAGTGTAAGAATAAAGACAAACGGCAGCTAAGGACATTGTCTATGCATCCATGATCAGTTAAAACAGGCTCGCGTAACTAACGCTGATTCAAACTGACGTTAGGAGTGACTAAGGGAAATGTTTGTTCCGATATTGGTACCAAAAGAAAATTAAACGTTATTTATTTCAAGTTATTGCGTTATTTTCAAAAAGGTACTGATTTGCACGTGAATGTGAAATACACATTCAAAATGTTGTTGACACCGTTGTAAGTGTACCATACAGATGAGTAAACTTTGTCCATTTCTTTCTTGCTTTGCTGATTCGCAAAAAAAAAAAAACAATGCTCACATTTAAATATTTTTTCGGAAGTTACCGGCAAACAAACAGTTTTCCACGACAATTTTTTTCTTGGTGACACAGGCTAAGTGGCAGGATGTCAATTTTTACTGTCTACTCTGAAATAAAGGAAATTATAAGTGGCAACATTAAATCCTTCGGATGTGAGATGGAAACAGATAAATCGAGCACGCAAAGCTAAGCGTCATTTCATGACCGGATGCAACGTTTGCCGTCAATATATACAGTTGACATTGTATCAACGTCTTTTTATTTACAAGTTCTAATTCGTAGATAGAAGGCGACACTCGCCTATATAAACCTCTAAGTCGACCAACCTTGAACAATCAAACACAGCTATTGATCTTAACGTTTTCCAAGACCAGAGAAAAGCAAAGAAGGATGAGAAAAGGAGGCACCTTTAGATTTTTTGTGCTAGCGGTTCTGTTTTCCGCCCTTGTGGTCCTCGGACCATGCGAAGGATTTAACGGGGGTACTGGGAACTGGGATACAAGACGAATGGTAAGTATTGAATCCATCTAAATAAGCAGTTTATGTCAGTGAACTATGGCGAATATTATAACGCCACTTAAATGTTTCGTACGTCACACTTTTAAAAGAACGAAAGCTCAATCCAAAAATATTTCTAAAGAGAAACTTTTCTCTCTCAGCACCTCTCTCCACCCGCTGTATCAGCGGATCGGGACGAACTCTTCGAGTAGCCTGCAAAATTATATAGTAGTTATGTATTTAGCTATTCCGACTTCACGCTTTCACCAAATCGTGGTTTATCGATCCTTAGCCGGCAATAAAACAGTGTTTGCTAATTGCTGTGTTTGGAAACTTCCAATAACTTACTTTGAAACAGAAATAAATTAAAAGAGCTAGGTCATCCAATTGTAGGCAATTTCAGCATTGACTGAATGGTCATAGAATCGATCAAAATAACGCGTAATATCGGTCTCAAAGCACAGAAGAAACAGAACGAAGCCAAATATCTACATGAGTACGCAACCTACTTTAACTTAGTTGTGTTTTCATTATATAACAAAAATATATATATGTGAACCGTGTGGAAACATTGCTTGCAATTTGCCTGCACCTGTTTATGAATCAGAAGTGAATAATTTTCGCTGGTCCTAATTTACTCAGTTTTACAAGAATACTAAAATTGAAGCTATTGAAACGTTGCACTGATTTTTTTTTCTTTTTTTAATTCAATTGCTTCTTGTATATAAATATTTGTAGTGCTTTTAAAACAGAAGATTTAAGACACTGTATTGAAAATCCTAACTTGTTGCGAAGGCAACGATTTTGTGTTTGAAGTTCTCAAAATGTATTTAAGTAAATCTTGAAACGTCGCCGGCAATTTTATTCGCGTAGGCGCAAGCTCTCATACAAATACTGGAAAAAGCAAAGTTTTGGCACCGCTATTGCAAATATATATTTGGCATACATTTGTTGACTCTTTCCTCATTTCAAATGTATGTATAAAAATAGCTTTTTAATGAAACAACACAGGCTTCAGTTTAAGAGCTATTGGGCGTTCAGACTAAAACGAAGGAAAAGGTGTTGAATAATAAAAACGAATTAATTTAACTTCTGACGTTTTTCAGAACATTCCGTGGCTTTATTTTCTTTTAAATAGATAAATGAATAAGCAGATTTGAGATAAAGCAATTTCCCTCCAAACGGTGAACGTTAACTGGTATGAAGAGAAAGTAAAAGCCGTTATTTTAATTTGTGCTGTTTTTTATATAACATGAAGCACATTCTCCTAAGAAATAAACAAAGTGCTCCAGGTATACAAGCATTCCTTCTAAATTACTACACAGAGGTTCCATTCACTTCTCCAAATAACTTTGTACGCATGCAAATTACAGCAGATATAGCAATGTATTCTAGCCTTTCTGCTCCTTGACTTTCTGGAAAGAGGTCCTTAAAAAGTGCCTTGATAATCTATTAATTTTACTAGCTTTGGATTTAGAATTTTTAATAGGGATGCGGCGGTTTACCTGTATCTCTCTCTCTCTCTCTCTCTCTCTCTCTCTCTCTCTCTCTCTCTCTCTCTCTCTCTCTCTTGGGATGTGAAAGTAATTGGACTTTGATTAACTGATGGAATAAAACTGATTGAAAATGCGTCCCAGCTCTTCGATCCGTGGTAGAAAGAAGCTACTCGCGATCTGTTTTCAGAAACAAGCGGGTTTATTCGTGTAAGTTAATGTGCTTTTATTTTTTGGCGAAGTTTCCTCTGCTTTTTTCACATTTGTTGGTTTGTCAGTCCTAATGACGCTTAGGAAATTAAAATCCTTACAATGGATTTTATGTAATAATCTAGGTAAATAACGTGTAAGGCAAGTAAATCTTTTAATTTCCTTTCACTGCACTAGAGGCCTCGGAAATGGAGTTAACATTAATAAAATGGACAAATATATGTGCCAAAAAGAATACCATTTAGAAACCACGTGGTGAAATTAACATCACAAGAAAAGTGGTCGGAAATAGGGCTTACTAAACTTTTAATGCACTAAATACCAAGTTTATCAATACCGTTCAATAAGTTTCGCTCGGTAAGCCTTTATCATGAAAGTTCGGGTTTTAAAATGCCGTAAGCTAGTAATTCGCTTGGTCAAAAAAATGTTAAACGTAGAGGATTTGTAAACAAACTGTTAATCAGAATTAAACTCTGTCGTAGTGGAAAAAAGTACGTCTCAAGTTTCTTTCACTTGGCCATTAAAATGCGGCTTAATCAGAGCACTGCAAATAAAATGGTTCCTTGATTACTTTATAGTTAACAAACTATTGATAGATTTTCCGTTTATTTACAAGTCTGTGTCATTAACGGAACTCCGCATTGATTGCATTTTCGAAGGAAAGCTGTAGTTAAGTGTCTATAAAATGCAATAGCTTTAAAGCGCTCATCAGTAGCATCGCAAACTCTTGCAAAGTCTTCCAATCGATACCGACTGAATTATGAAGAAGGGAATCGCAACAGCGTTTTTTCTCTCGATCCTCGTTCTAGCTGCAATGTATCTTCCCTTGTGCCAGAGCTTCAGCGCAAAGACCCCATTCAAAAGAGATCAACTACAGGTTTTACTGACTTCATCTTTCATTTTTCTAATTTTTCGACGGTATAGTATATTCTTTTATTTGCCTCTTTCAACCTGGCTGCATGCGGCTCAAGTAGTAAAGCACCAGATTGCTACGACGAAAAATCTCAGATATATTACATTGCTCTCATGACGGTTTATTCCAAACAATTGTAAAAAAAAATAATCGTGCACAGGTTTCTTGGAAAGGCCTAAAAAATAATTTGCGGTACAGTATTAACTCTCTAGACCGAAATATGGCGGATAAAGTTGTGACCTGTTATTAGTGTACGAAATTTATCGTGAGAACTTTAATTTTTGCAACTTCAAATCAGTTATATAAGCAAACTTCTTAGGCTCTTTCTCAGACCCTCAGGTAAACTCAAATAAGTGATTATTGTGTAATCGTGTGTTGCACCGCAGCGAGCTTGTTAAGCTTGGCAAAGGGTTTCCAAGTTTTCGTTAGGTTTTTTGTTTCTTTTTTTTTTTTCTGGTTGGACTATTGTTGCTTAAATTTATATTATTTTTTTACTGAACAGTAAATTTCGTCCATAGGTACTTTCAATCGCCGGGATGCCAACCCGGCCTTCCGTGACACTAATAGAAATGTTCGTCAAGGGTTCAAAATGCGTATCCTCTGAGAAAAGTAAAAAAAAACAAACAAACAAACAAAAAACATTTCATGCGGCAGAAGGCACCCAATCGCCTTGGTACCTTGTAGAAATAACACACTTACAAAACAGAAATTCTTCTATTTCAGAGTAGATTCTTTTTAAAATTACCACGACCATCCTTCCTCTCTACTAAGTTTTTTCATGCTCTGCAATCTTTTCTAACATTTTCATTGATTTGTCTTAATCTCTCGAGGCAAATAAACGTGCACTGGATAGCATGTGCAGAGTGGCGAGGGAACATTGCAAACGGGAGATCTTACAAGACGATGACTTCGCTATTCCTGGTCCTCGTCCAGTCCAGTGAAAGGAAAACACGGTGCAGTCAAGATTACAGACACAAGATCTTAAAAGAAACATCAACCCAACTGTTATTATTAATAATCTTTACACTGATGACAACGTAACTTGACAAACTCGTAAATGACATAGTTTGAACTTATACATAGAAGTCACTATTACAATAAAGATCAGAGCAAAGCAACACAAGATTGATCATGATTTTACTTCTCTTTCATTGTTCATGCATTGCCAAGCAGATCGGTGCACGTGATAGATTTAGACATGATAAAAACATTCAAATACATATATGCTCCTCATGTATCGCCAAATTCTCAGAAATGACATGAGTAAGAAGTGTAAGAAAACGGATAGGGAGAGTTAGTATTTTCAACTTAAAATTGAACGTGTTCAAAAGCTGCCATCTAAAAAGGTGTCACTTCAGTACGTTGAAATCACTTGCGAGTCTATTGGGTGAAAGACTGTAATAAACTTCGTATTAGATGAATTAAACTGGATGGTCGAGCAACAATGGGAGGCGAGTAGCCCAGCAATTTCGACTGTGAATGCGCCAGGCTTAGGTTTGCAGGCGTTTTGAAGCATGTTTTGGAGTCCTACCTGAATCCTATCACGTGTAGCAAAAAGTGTTTCGGCCATGTAGGGAATGGCTATGTACAAGCAATTGCTTCAGCGGAAAGCTTGATATTTCTAGGTTCAGCATCATTAAAATACATTTTTGACTCGAAACATACAAAAGAGAACAAGACATACACAACATACAAAGAGAACGAGAATTTATTATAGTAATCTTAATAGAACATTTTCACTCACGTGGCTAGCATACATGTTACTTTATTGGAACAAAAGGACTGAGTTTTTACAGAAGAAAAGAGGTCAACTCCCACGCCAACGCTCTATCAGTTTAAGTTAAATTGCAGTTGCCATCGTTGTTTAGCGAAATGACAAAGAAAGCATTGTCTAAAAGTGATTCGTTCTTGGTGCTTTTAAACTTATCTTTTCTACCTACTACAACACGTGCGCCGCCACATCTGTTTTTCATGCGCGAGACGAGTTAGGGTGGAGAAGAAATGGCGGGTGCTTTAAGATGCTTTGCCAAAGAGATGCTATTTTTTTTCCTCACTTGTTTTCTCAAACGCCATACATATATATTCATAAGACGTTTTGAAAGACTGATGAAAGGGACTTTTAATGGTAAATTTCCATTTGTCCGTTTGACTATATATGGATTATCATAATCCGTAATCGACGAGCTAAACCAGAGTAGCTCGACTTACTACAGTCTAGACCCTTTCAACCGGTTAAACCGAAATTAAATCGATCTGACTGACAAGAGAAAAACCGTCTCAAGAAAAGAACAGAAAAGTTTGTAACGTGAGATAAATATAAGCGCTTCTTTATAGAAAATCCCATGTACTAACTGGTTTCCTGGTTTTGGTAAAATACAACAATATACTTGACTGTCCTAAAACTCTCAGGAAATGCTTAATCAAAGAAAGTCCCATAGATTACTGTCCCTATTCACAACCTGAGGAGACTAAAGATCTCTTTTAAGCTTCAGTTTTAGTTATGATCTTAAGCTTTTTCTATCGTTCTTTGATTGAAATGTTTTAAAATAAACCTTTCCCACTTTAATACGTTAAAGGAAGAGTTGACAAACCCCATCAAAAGTCAATCGAAATGTCTGACAAAGTCACCTGTTCAGTGTTTAACATAAATGGTATTGAAACTTATATCGACTATCACTGAGACAACCCAAGTCAATGGTTATAATAATGAAAATTTTCCTTTTCTGTTCGTTTTTTGTTATTTTTCTGGCGATGACTGTGTTTCTAGCTCTTGAAAGTGACGGATTTACAGCAGGAATGGGAGCGAATATTCCTGGCAGGAAAAGAAGTGAATTAAAGGTGAGAGATACATGAGTTACTCGGAAATCAGTGGAAACATCGATCTCGTTTATGTTATCTTTTTTTCTATTTATAATTCGGACAGGTTTATTTCCTCAGACTCTACTGAGAGATTTTATCAGATTTGTACCAATTTTAACGACTGCTTGCGCGAGTCGCATGAATTAAGTAATTACAATTTTTGGGCGTGAAAAGCAAATGTCCATTTACTGGCGCGCGCGATCGGCGGAGCGTAATCTACTTATGATCCTTAAGACAAACTACAAAAAAGGCCTAGCTCAAATAGAACTGTCTCATTTACTGTGCCCTTTTTAATCATTCTTGCTCAAACAGACTTTGCTGAAGCCATGTCATATACTTCGTGAATACTGCCAAGTCAGATCGGAACTAAACAACGGAAAGCATAGAGATCAAGCGTTGCTGTCTCCGCTTACGAAATCCAGGAGAGCCTATCAAATAAAACAATAAGTAAAGAAGGAACTAAATAGATATTATTAAGCGCAAAGGAGACTCCGTCGGAAAATGACTGTAGAGAAGTTGTCAGGGGATTCCAAAAATTGCGGGAACATCATTGATAAGTCCCTGCCAGCCTTCTTTACAGAGACACAAACGACCCTGTCAGTTATGAGCCTCGAGGTGTATTTATATTTTACATAGTCTTTACTCTTAATTCTTGTGATATATCTACATGTACGATATTGAAATAAAGTTATCTCTGGTATCTGCTTTAGTCTGTCTTATCTTATCTTATATAAATCTAAAGCAGCTGTCATTGGAAATAACAGAAGCCTAGTCAGTTCTTCACTCAATTTCTCCTAACATTGAAGCTGATAGTTTGTGTTTTCCCTCTGATGTGCCAGTCTTTTGGGTTTGTGGGGCAGTTGTTCGTCGAACTCGATTGTTTACAAACGTTTTCGTTGCGCAACGAAAGCATGTTGTGGTCGTCTTAAAAAAATAGTTTTTTTCTGATAAAAACAAGTTGTATGCCCCTTTTCGTCGACCTTTCATATTTATAAAGCTTAACTGAAGCACATAGAATTATGGAATAATTCTAAACAAAATCATATGGGTCGTTTTGTGTTTGATGAAGCTTCAGTAGTTGTTACAGTAGCCTCCGTTGTTTTTCTGCTGCTAATTTTCAATTAATCAATCAGGCAATCAATCAATCGCTTTATTAACGTGGTCAAAAATACAAAATACAAAAAACGTCATTGGAAGTGTATAAAGTTAAGATGAACAACAATTAAAAATGAATTACAAATTAAGATAGTTTGGTTACAATCATAGCGTAAAATGTAAAATTGTCATAAAAATTGTCACACATCTCACTCGCTCATAGTCCCGTGGGATTTATTGTTTTTGAATTGTTCTAAAAAGCTATATATGTTTAAATCCTCCTGGTTTCGTCTACTACAGAATTCCACGATTGCGATGCAGTGTATCCCCAAGATCTTTGATCCGGCTGTACTGGGCGATGCCAGGAGTTCCGTTTTTACGTGCTTTGTTTTTACGAATATTTTTATTTTGCTTCCTTTCCATGGCCTTACACTGAAGAATTATTTTAGCCAAAATAAACTGTCAATGAACAAAAGCAATGTTTGATTGGTTGGCGGGCCTCCTTTGCTAGTGTGAGTCCTGATCGCGGCCTAGTCCAGTTCCCAAACCTTCCCTCCACCCCCCTCCTCCCAATCCCTGCGCTACATGTACAATGTATGAATGTAGTAGTAGCGCTATCCACCGGATAAGTAAACCCCAGTGAATAGTTGCAGTTAAGTTTAGTTTACCAATACTTATCCACTGGATATTGATTTATCCAGATAATACAATACAATACAATACAATACAATACAATACAATACAATACAATACAATACAATACAATACAATACAATACAATACATCAATTTATATAGCGCTTATTTCCATAGCTCAATGGCGCTTTAAAATGTTTGCAATCAAAATTAAAACCACTTCTACTTAAATTGCAATATCATCATATATACGAATTAAAAAATGAAAAAGTTCCAGTAAAAAAAAAAATGTAACTAATTGCACCATAACGGTTTAAAATGTTTTACTGATCAAATTGCTGCCACTTAAAATTACAATATCATGTGAAGTATATATGAAATAATTCATATTTGAACTGCGGTTGTAGATGAAAGTGAAGAATGATCATCGCAGTAAATTGACCTCGCTCCCAATGTGTGGCTTCATAGCTCAGTTGATAGAGCATTGCACTGGTATCGCGGAAGTCACGGGTTCGAATCCCGTTGAAGCCCTGATTTTTTTCAGGCTTCTTCTTTCCAATTGCTTAAATTGGAAAATTTACTGCGATGATCATTCTTCACCTTCCTTTAAAATTACAATATCATTATAAAAGTTAAAGATTAAAAAAATGTTCAATAAAACAAAGACGCACCTAACCGCACCAGTGTGTCTCTTGGTATCTCTTAATCTTATTCTTTTTCTTGCGATGAACTAGATCTGAGATTGGCTGGGAGTGAGTTCCAAAGTTTGGGAGCGGCAACTTTAAAAGCTCTATCACCGTACGTTTTCAGATTAGACTTTCGTATCACTAGCAGATTTTTTGAGGAAGATCTTAGATTCCTGTTAGGTTGATTAGGTTGAAGAAGATCAGCCAGTTATTTCGGTGCCATGCCGTTCAATGCTTTATATGTAATGAGTAGAATCTTGCATGTTATCCGTTGTCTAATAGGTAACCAGTGCAGTCGACGTAGAACAGGTGTTATATGCTCAGTACTTTTAGGGACTGTTTACATTGAGGGAGGGTGCCCCGGCTAACCGGGCTACTCGGCTAGAGGGATTGACACATAGCCCGCCTTTACATCCAACTCACTTAACCGGGACAATGAGTGGGCTGCGTGGGCTATCTTTTGAGTGGCCGCTAAGCACAACAAACAAAATGGCCGACCAAAGAAATTATTTGACATCTTATTTCAGCTTCCTGCACGGGCACGGGTCTGTTCTCTGCCTGAGGCTCATCTATTACATTGATCTCTTCAGATTGACTGTCATTCTGTTCGGCAGATAACACTGGCAAATGGTAACTACGAAAAAATTCACCTCGTGCCGCCATGTTTTTGCGGTTTATCTCACCTCGGCTAGCCGGGATAGCCCGTCACAAACCGTTTACATGGTAAAAAGCTATCCCGCCTAGCCGGGTGCCCCGGGTAGGCGAGCTACCCTGTCTAGCATATAAACGCTTCAACGCGTTTTCTAAAGAAACGAACGAGAAGTTAGCCCTCCCAGGGTAGCTCGGTTAGCCGGGGCACCCTCCCTCCATGTGAACAGGCCCTTAGCCCTTTGAATACCAAACTTTCGCCAAAAAATACCGTTTTAAACCGTTTAGTCAGGTCTTCTAGCTGCCATGACGCTAAATAAGCCTAAGTTTTGCTAAGAAAGCTTCTTTTTTTTTTTTTAGGATTAGGCACAAAATTGAGCAAAATTTCAATTCTGGGCATGCGCATAAGCCAATTTTTTTTTCTTTTTTTTTTTTTTTGCCATTAACCGTTCTCAATTTTGTTTGTTGCCCCTTTCCTTTCTGGTTTTCTCGGCCCTTTTACATTGACTACCTTTTGCGTTGTATGTTCTTTCTGGCTGCCGTGAAAAGTTGGATGTTAACTACGGGCGAAGCCTAGAATAATAATAATAATAATAAATAAATATTTATATAGCGCCTATCCATGCCTGCTCTAGGCGCTGTACAATTCGCCAAAATGATCTGTACTAATCTTAATAATTAAAAATGTGCATTTAAGAAAGTAATAGAAAGTAAAAATCGCTAAGAATAATAAGTTTTCTTAAAAAGATGAGTTTTGAGTTTAGATTTAAAAGAACTTAGATTGTCACATGAGCGGATAGAAACAGGTAGACTGTTCCAGAGTTCAGGAGCGGAAACAGCAAAAGCTCGAGAACCATATGTCTTCAGGTGAAAATTTGTGGGGTTAAGAAGTAATAAGTGTGATGAAGCCTAGAGCAGGCATGGATAGGCGCTATATAAATATTTATTTATTATTATTATTATTATTCTAGGCTTCGGCTTCAGTGATCTCTCGATGGTTAGAGAGACAACATGGCGGTATGTCGTGTGATGCGAAGCGGCGTTCTTCTTCTACTCGTCTTCGTGTTTACAAGGGATCTTTCTAATTCTAAATGTCTTACACCGTTGGTTAACCAAGAAGTCAATAGCTCTGGGTTGGCTGTTGGACAGGAGCTCTCTTCTTTCGTCGGTTTTGAGCAGCCCGTGAGAAAGAAAACTTCTAGTGGGCGCCATTTTGGATTTTCCCTCACTCCTGTCGCCAAGGTTCAGCTTGTCAGGCTTACAAGATCTGTTCTTCTTGCAAGTTTACTGCTTCAGTGCAATGATATCTCCGTGAATCCTGGACCTTCCACTAAAATAACCTGTCCTCGGTGTCTCAAGACGGTCAGAAGAAATCAGGCTTTTGGATTTTGCGTTTTATGCAAATCGCGCTTCCATTTAAAATGCCTGGATGCGAACTTTGAATCTGGCTCGACTTGTCATTTCTGCTCAGTTCCATCTTCTGCTGAGCAACAGTTCGATGACAGTCTAAACGATAGCTTTGTTGTACCAGCAACATCTGATGCTACCCTAAAGTTGCGTGGTCTTAAGTTCATCCATCAAAACATCAGAAGCTTGAGGAAGAAGTTAAATGAACTTCGTGTTTTCATAACGCAAAGTCCACGAATTCACATCATAGCTTTAACTGAGACATGGCTCAACAGTAACATTTCGGATGCAGAAGTGTCATTGCCTGGCTTTACACTTTTTAGAAGAGATAGATTGGTGAGGAAAGGAGGCGGTGTAGCAGTGTTTGTCAGTGAGTCAATTAATGCTGTGCGCCGATCTGACCTCGAGATTGATGAATCTGTTTGGATTGAGATTTTTCTGCCTAAATCAAAAAGCATACTGTTTGGAACATTTTATCGGCCACCTTCAGAGTCAGAAGCCAGCCTGACGAAGATTATTTGGCTTGCTTTTACAACAGCCTGGACTCTGCCGCGGCTGAGGGAAAAGAAATTATTGTAAACGGGGACTTCAACTGTGATTATTTGCCTAAGAAACCAAGCTCTGAAACCAAAAAGTTGAAAGAGATTTTTAAAACCTTTGGTTTAACACAGTTGATTAATGAACCAACACGGTCTACGTCAACCACCGCTACACTTATTGACCTGTTTGCCACCACAAATCCACGAAACATTTCTCGAGCCGTAGTTGCTGAATCCTGTCTGAGTGATCATGATATGCTAATTTCAGTTCGAAAGATAAATAACTTCAAAGAACAACCTCGTGTGATAAAGTGCAGGAATTATGCTAAATACGATCCAACTAATTTCTGCAGTGATTTGAAGAAAATCCCCTGGGATGATGTGTTGAGTTCGACTAACGTCGAAGAAGCCTGGTCTTTGTGGAAATGCAACTTTACGGCTGAATGTGACAAACATGCTCCACTAATCGACAAAAAAGTTAGAGGACGTAATTGTCCATGGCTTACACTGGAAATCAAACAGATGATGAGAGCTCGGGATGCCAGTCTCAAGAAATATCGTAGATCAAAATTAGACACCGATTTGGCCGCATATCGATTACTCCGAAACAAAGTCAGTGCAAGGATTAAACGTGCTAAGGAAAGCTATAGTAGATCACTACTTGAAGAGAACAGCGGCGATTCTGAATCTTTCTGGAGGTCTGTGAAGAAAATAATGCCGGACACGAAACAGAAATCTATTCCGACCTGTATCAAGGCAGAGGGCAAGATTGTTACTGATAAACAAAGCATTTCAGAATTGTTTAACACTTACTTTACTTCTGTTGTGAACAAGTTATTTGAATCATGCCGGTATGCAAGACCAGTTTTTAATTCTACAACCGAGGAGCTGTTTACAAAGAATCATTTTGAGTTCACAGCAGTGGGTAAACCGTTTGTGCTTAAGCAACTTAAATGCCTAAAACTCAAGAAAGCTACAGGTCTAGATGGTCTACCTGCTAGACTTTTAAAGGACAGCGCAGTTGTGATAGCTGACTGTGTAAGACATTTGATAAATCTTTCTATTGAAACTGGTGCAGTCCCGTCTGAATGGAAGCAAGCAAAGGTTGTACCCTTGTTCAAATCTGGAAACAAAGATGATCTGGACAATTACAGGCCTATATCAATTTTACCGATCTTGTCGAAAATTCTGGAGAAAGCTGTCTTCCATCAGCTACATAGCTACCTATCAGAAAACTCTCTTCTCTCGCCTTATCAATCGGGGTTTCGCGCAAATCATTCAACTCAGTTGGCCGTTACCTTCCTTACAGATAAAATTCGTGGTCATATGGACAAAGGGCTATTGACGGGGGCAGTGTTTATTGACCTGAAAAAGGCTTTCGATACTGTTCCTCATGACGGTCTTTTAAACAAGTTGTACAGATATGGAATTCAAGACCAGCCTCTCTCGTGGTTTGAGAGCTATCTCACTAACAGGACTCAGAGAGTGTCCATTGAAAATCACCTTTCTTCTGCCGCCAACATCAGTAGCGGAGTACCTCAAGGTTCCGTGTTAGGGCCTCTCTTGTTTATTCTTTACATAAACGATCTTCCTTTGGCCGTTGGTCTGTCTAGTGTTATGTTATATGCCGACGACACCGTTATTTTTACTGCTGCTTCAAACATTGACCAACTACAGCTGAACTTAAGCCTTGATCTCAATAACGTCTCTAACTGGTTAACAGCAAACGGTCTTTTCCTCAACCTAAAGAAAACTGAGTATGTTTTATTTGGAACTCGGCAAAGGCTAGTCAGATCTGAATCTCATAGTCCGCTTTGCATGGAAGGAAAGGAAGTCAACCAAGTAAAGTCGTTCAAGTACCTAGGAGTCTTGCTAGACGAGTGTTTATCTTTCAACGATCACATAAGCTATTTAAGGTCAAAAGTTGCTAGCAGACTTGGCCTCCTGTCACGATTACGAGGTTGTTTAACCACGGAAGCAGCAAATAAGATCTATTTGTCCACGGTGCTACCGATATTAAGCTATTGTGATACGTGCTTTTGCCCTCTGGGAAGCACTAACAGAAAGACTCTTGAACGCCTGCAACGACGAGCTGCGAAAATCGTATACGGTTTTAAACCTGACATAGCCACGGAAACAATACTCGAGAACCTACGCTGGCCCTCTCTTACAAAAACCATGGAAAAGCACTGTGCACTGTTAGTTAACAAGTGCTTGGTCGGAGAAGTTCCTCTATACTTTAAAGACTATTTCCTGTTACGCTGCCAGAGCGACAACCAACATGTTTTTAACAGATGCACTAGATCGTCAATCACTGACATTATACTTCCTAAATTTCATTTAGATGTCGCTAAAAAGTCTTTTTATTATCATGGTGCATGCACATTTAATAGCCTTCCAACGAACATAAAGATTTTACCACCTAAGGAACGTTTCAAGGCTATCTCCGATTTTTTTTCTTAGGTTATTTTTTAGAACATTTTCAATTCTATATCCAATTTTTATGAGAACGCTATTACCTTTTTAAGCTTTTAAATTTTTTAAACATTTCAGCGTATCTGTTAAAGTAGTTAGTTTTTTTTATAGATATATATTATTTATACATGCTCTTTTTATTTTACGTTATACAGGGCCCCCGTTGATACCAGTCCTGCGACTGAAGGGGTCACCCTGTTTAAATATTGATTATTATTATTATTATGATCGGAGGATTCTGGAAGGTTGGTAGTACGCTACTAGATCTTGAATGTAGATAGGAGATTGTTGATGAAGAGCCTTAAAGGTAAGTAACATAATCTTGAATTTAATGCGTTCAGAAATAGGAAGCCAGTGTAATTCTTTCAGTATTGGAGTGATGTGGTCGTACTTTCGGGAACAGGTGATAAGTCGGGCAGCGGCGTTCTGAACAGACTGGAGCTTTTTTAAAGCACACTTCGGTACATTGTACAAAAGAGAGTTGCAGTGGTCGAGTTTGGAAGACACAAAAAGCATGGACCAGGATCTCGGTGGTTTTCGTAGATAAGAATTTCCTTATCCGGGAGATGTTGCGCAGATGATAAGAGGCTGATTTACAAATAGAACTGATATGCGGAAGCATAGTCATGGTACTGTCAAATATCACACCGATGTTTCCAGCAAATTGAGATGGCTGAATTATGTCTTGACCAAAACGGATTGGTGGTAGAGACTGCTGCGGGTTGTGTTTCGAGTATAGATAAAGAAGTTCCGTCTTGTCCTTATTCAGTTTTAGCTTGTTAAGAGACATCCACTTGTCAAGATCAGACAAACATTCCTCAATTTTTCCAACTGCATTAGTTAATTCGACGTCGTTGTTTGTTGAAAAAGAGATATATAACTGAGTATCGTCAGCGTAGAAGTGAAATTGCATTTCGTGGTACCGTAGAATGTCAGCCAGTGGTGCAGTATAAAGTAAGTACAGGATAGGCCCTAGGACCGAACCTTGGGGGACTCCACATTTAAGCTCACGAGACTGTGATTTTTTTCCATCGATTAAGGTAAATTGTGTGCGGTTTGTAAGATAGGAACGAAACCATTCAAGGGCAGTGCCACAGATTGAAAACTTGGATTTCAGTCTTGTTAGAAGAATGTCGTGATCAACAGTGTCAAAAGCAGCAGATAGATCAAGCAGCAGGAGTATAACACAGTGACGATCGTCAATGGCACGCAAAATATCATTGTGTACACGTACAAGAGCGGTTTCACTGCTATGAAATCGCTTGTAGGCTGATTGTAGCGGCTCATTAAGTTGGTTGGATTCCAAGTAGTCCTGAAGACGTATTGCAACAACTTTTTCGATGATTTTTGAAATGACCTTGAGATTTGAGATAGGCCTATAATTACTAAGGATTTCGTGGTCCAAGGATGGTTTCTTGAGTAGTGGCAGTAAGACGGCGGTTTTTAGTGAAGGAGGCACATATCCAGATTCCAGGGACAAGTTTACAATCCTGCAAAGCGTGGGTAGAAGCATGTCAAAATTTTCTTTTAACAAGATGGCAGGCAGAGGGTCCAGGCTACAAGACTTAGACACAACAGTGCGTGCAACCTCCGAAAGTTCAACGATTGAAGTAGGTGAGAAGGCATTTAACTGACAGTCGAGCGTTAATTTGTCCAAAGTACAGAAGAGATCAGACATTTCGGCAGCTTCGAGTTTACATCTTATATTGATAATTTTATTTTCGAAGAAGGTGATAAAATTATTGGCAAGTTCCGTAGCCGAGGAACAAGACGGAAGACACTTCTCGGGCTTCCTGTGGAGAAGGCGGTCGATGGTGCGAAAAAGAGACTTGTTATCGCTTCCAGCCTCGTCGATAAGATTGGAGTAATAATCCATTTTTGATTTAAAAATAGTGTTTTTCACAACAAGGCACTGGTCGACGTAAGATTGGTAATCAGACGCAAGACCGGAACGACGCCAGCACCGTTCACGTTTACGACAAATGGTTTTCTGCTTCCTAATCTCATTATTATACCAAGGAGCATGAGGTCTTAGGGTGATAATCCTTGTGCGCAGAGGTGCATGTTCATCCAAAATAGAGGATAAAACAGCATCATACTGATCGCAAAGCTCCGTAATATCTGACGAAGGTGATTTGACTAAAGTAGATGAGTTTATATCTTGTCGTAGCTTATGTAAATTGACATTGCACAGCTTTCGTGACTTTAGGACTTGTTTCGGGTTAGGTGGCCTTGAAACAGCCAAGTTACAATGGACAGCAAAGTGATCGGAGATAGCAGGGTCATCGATTGAGAAATTTGATGTCGTTGTTTCATCTAACCTGGTAATAATAAGATCCAAGACATTATCACTTTTATGGGTTGGAATATTGACATTCATAGAAATGGACCTTGATTAATCATAGGCGTAGTGGACCATTTTACCACCGTTTTTGCACCAAAACTGTTAACGTTGTTTTTCGATTTGCGACATCGGAATGTCGTCGATATCTAAACCTGACCTAGTACTACTATCTGCTTATCAAGAATATCTGATGACATTTAAATTGTGACGTCACAAGTGGTACAAAGAGCACGTAGTTGGTATTCAAAGAGTTAGAGGCGATTGCGGTAGACCAAGCGGTGCAGGACCCTGGGAACAAGGTCGGGAAAGTCTGACTCAGTGACCCTCGGCCAATATGGCGGACATACAAGACGCAAAACATTAGTAAAATTTTTAAGAACGCAATTTCTTCATTTGTTTACAAAAAAGTGAAAAACAATGAAGATCCAGGGAAGTGTAGCGATTGTAACAGGTGGGGCACAAGGTATAGGCGAGAAGATTTGCACGGCGCTACTGGATAGAGGTTGTAAGGTAAGTGACATGTCCCATACTAAAACATGCAAACTGAATTTGAAGGTGATATCTGGGTAACGAGTTCTGTGTACGATGCAAATTAGAGATCAAACAATTTAGTTTTACGCAACTTATCTTTGGGTCTCTTGGGGTGCTTTCCATTATGCCAAATGCGATCCATTCAACCAAAATTTCCGGGCTGAGGTTCGAAAATGTCTTGGGGGCAAATGGTCGGAAAGTCTCGTTCCATTCCACTCGCAAAAAGAGTTTCGCGCTCATTTAAAATGGTAGATGTTGGATTTCTTTTGCTCGTGTTAGGGTTATAAAGGCCTCATTTATATGGTCTCAGTTACCCAATACAACCCTCCCCCCCAACTTATCCCAGCTGAGGTAACTTTTCACTTATTTCTTTGCAAAATTCAACCAACCATTTACAACAGGATCTCGAACCTGTCTCAGAGGGCGGGACAACTCAGGTGGGCGAGTTGTCTAGCCCTGGCAGGTAGGGTAACCCTGGCGGGCAGGACAACTTTTCTTCATCTAAACACTTTGGCTCGCCTAATTGAGACAACTCTCAGCTTGGCGATTGTCACGGAATGTCTAGATTTAGGATTTAAAGCAGAAATAAATAAAGAAAGATATTTGCACATTTGAAAATCAAATAATTGTTATGAATGATCGTGCAGAGTCAACTTTGACTCGGACTACAGAGACAACATTTTCACATACATGTATAAATGCTCAATCAAATTGACTCAGGGAGAGGGTTGTCTTGGGTACCTGAGACCATATAACTGGGGCCTAAGGCCATGATTTAGACTTTATCAATGATATTGTGGAAGTGGTTTCATGCATAGAAATTTAACCTGTATAACAGGTTATTTTGAGCAGATATTTGCCAGTTGAGTTCAAAGATATTCAAACACCACTTTTGAATAGTGAAAAGAACATTTGAAATTCCCTTGGGAAATAGAACGGTGGCAGTCGGGGAATTATTGTGCTGAGTGTTATGTCAGTAGAGAGGGTAGCAAAGGGGGGGGTGGCGGGGGGTTGTGATCCCATTTCACACACAAATTTATTTATAACTTTTGGCAAAATTTGTGCATCATACATATCTTTATAGCTACTTGTAACAAGGGCTTTTATCATAAATTCACGAATATTCAAATAACCCTTTGCCACCCTCAGTGGAAGGTGGGCACTGACAATAATTTCATTATTTAGTTATAACATATTGTTTTCAATTTAATACCAAGGTTGTAATATTAGATGTACAAAGAGAGAAAGGTTGTCAACTTGAAGAGAGATTGAAAAGACGATATGGTTCAGAGAAAGTAATTTTTATTACTTGTGATGTTACATCAAAGTTTCAAATGAAAGGTAATTAAAAGAACATATTTTATAATGTGTAACTGTTTCAATATAACCACTGGTCCAGATGTTTAAAGCATGTTTAATTCTTTAAGTAAGGGTTAAAACCTGTCCATTTTTAATATAATTGGGAGAAAAACTATAAAGCTTGAGAACTGTTGAAATATTTTGAAAATCTAGTCTAAGTTTTGTTAAGTACAACATCTATGTATGTGAATAAATTGTAGTACTCTTTGCGTTATTTTTTCTGTTAGATTCCTTTAGGAAAACAAAGGAGACATTTGGTCAAATAAACATTGTGTGCAACAATGCTGGTATTCTTGGTCAAAATGAATCAGATGCCTGGGAGAAAGTAGTTGATGTAAACTTGGTAGGTATGACAAGACTTATGAGCTGCTTAAAAGGCTGCTAATGTAGTAAATAAGGCCTTACTGTTTTATGTCCAGTTGAATCTTTGCTGCTTGGGTTTGTGTAACATGTATATATTGTGCTAAGGACCAACCATTACTCATGCCTTGGCCCACACTGAGCCACTTCTCTGGAAAAAATTTCCTCTGTGGATACTAAAGAATTATTAATATATGATAATGTATGCTGTTTGGCAAGCTGTTAGTATTGGTTGAGTTTGCTAACTCAATTAGGGGTCATGTTTACAGACATACCTCCACATAACAGTCACCTGTCTATAATGGCCACTTTCCTCTGTCCTCAAAGTGGCCATTGGGGAGGGGTCGGACTGTATTTTCACATCTGTGACCTTGTTATATACCATCTAACTCTACTATATATGTACTACTATATGTGTTTGAATTCAACTTCTGGAGATATCCAGTTGAAAACAACACTAAAAGTTCCCTTTCTATTTTTCATGCATTTAAAATAGTGTAGACTCTGTGAAGAATCAAAGTAAAACATCAACCAAAGTGAGCTGTAGATGTTCCCCACCCTCCCGTCTTCTACAAGGAAATTACCCATTCACCAGCCACTAAATTCAAATGCTATGCTTTGTCTTAATTAACCTGGAATGGATTCATTGGGTATCATTAATTAAGTGGCTTCGTTTAATGTTCCTTTTCAGAAGGGTGTAATTCTTGGTACATTTCTTGGTGTTCTCCATATGGGTCAGTCACATGGTGGAAGTGGTGGAGTTATCATCAATGTTGCATCAATGGCAGGTGTGTGAGCTTTGCATGACTTCTTGTTCCTTTGCCTTGGATAACAATGAAGTCTATGGACAGCTGTCCGTTCTCCTCAAGTGACAAGGAAAATCAGAGAGGGGCTACTATGTGTTACCTTCGGTAACCATTGTTGTTTATCATTTACCTAAAAACTCTGTTAATTTCAGTCAGAATGTTAATGATAAGATGATTTGCTTTGACCAGCCAGGAAATTTTTGAAATAAGTGGAACGTCTTGAAAGGTAGTCCAAAATTGCCGACCAAAATTTCCTGGTGAAAAATGTGTTTACCATTGGCAATTCTTCACCGCTATCTTGGAATTATGATTAAGTTAAACTCCTTCTGGTCTCTTTCAGTAAATTTGGGTTTTTTGAGTAAATGGTAAGTGGCCAATCCAAATGGAAATTACCATCAGGAATTTTGTTTACCATTTCCATGGGCCATTGTCAAACTGGTTTCCCCATGTAAATGGTAAACAACCCTATGTTTCTTGTTGGGCATCCATCAATTAAAGTGTGTCAGTGTCACCGCTTATGAAGTGACATCTTTATGTTTCCAGTTTAAAAAAAAAAAAGACCAAGCTTACTTAAAAACCAGGACATGAAAAACAATCAACACTGCTGTAGCATATTATTTTTTGATGAGTTTCCCCCCTCCCGGATATAAGCCCCTCTGCTTATGAGCCCATCCAAAACCCCTTATGAAGGGCTTTTAAGCAGCCGTTTATGGTACCAGATGGGGGGAGGGCTGGTGCAGGTTTTGTATACCCTCCCCCAATTTCCTCCAGAAAAAAACTGTTACCCCCCCCCCCCCCTCATTTAATCCAAAAGAGATATGATCCCCCCTACCCAGGCTAAAAGACGTGATAGAAACAACTAAATTACTGTTCATAACAGAAAGTTGCTATCCTCTATTGTTATCCTCTGTTTATTGCTATGCTATGTTGCTATCCTCCCTGGTCTTATACAGGCAGCAATGTGAGATGAATGGTCATGATCATTATCTTCAATTTCCTCCTTTTATGGAAGATAGTGAGGAAAAACTGGGCACAGATAATTTTAGGTGCCTCTGGGGAAGATAGTGACATCTTGGCAGAGAATGAGGATTGAAAAATTCTCAGTATTGTTTAAATATTCTGATGCGCAATTAACAATAATGATAATAATAATAATAATAATAATAATAATAATAACAAAATAATAATAATAATTTATTTCTAGTGCATTACATCAAAAATCTCAATGCTCTCACAAAAAATGGTAATAATTTATTGAGGATCAAGGGTCCAGGGGGCATCTGAATGTCTTATGATTGATTTTATATTTTGAAAATATTTGTAGGTGGTTCTGACTGAAAGAACCATTTTACTGTCTAAGAATGTGAAGATATATGTTTTCTTTGATATAATAAATTTACTTTCTATGCAACAGTTGACATGTCAAGACCTGTCTGACTATTTATTTATTGATTGGTTGATTTATTTATTGATATTTATTAACAGCAATGCGTACAAACCCTCTTCTAAGCCCTGTTTTAAATAATTTGTGACCCTCTTCTCCCCTATTTTCACTAGCCTTTCCCCCTCCTTAATGAATGAAAAGTTCCTTATTTTTAGTTAGACCGTTTTTGTATTCTCGGTATTGGATTGAAACTAGCTTGCAAAAGAGGCTCATGCAGGGGAATATCATTAAAAAGAGATCAATGTCATTAGCATTTGAAAAGACTCCCTGCATTAGCCTCAGTTGCAAGCTAGTTCCAGTCCAATACCGGGAATACGAAAACCGTCTATTCAAATTTAGATATTACGAAAAAAGAAATTTGCCTTTGTATTTTTTACGTACACTTGGATGAATAAGGGGTTTTTAAACGGTTTGTTTCGCTTTCAGCTATTTTTCCTATGGGACCTGACCAGGCTGTATATACTGCCACAAAAGCTGGTGTTTGTGGATTTTCACAGAGTGCAGGGGTATATTTGTAATATTTTACTAGTAAAACATTCAATATAACGTGTTTTGTAGCAACCATCCTGGTACCAAACACAAAGTTTCAGTTACTGTACCTTTTTTGTGAGAGCAGTTGGTGCTTCTTTGAGTCACAAGTGGCAAAGTAATTTTAGTTCTTCTAAAGGTTACAGTGTACCTTAAAACTGCTGCAGAGAGGTTAAAATAACAGTGAATGCATGGACTGTGCGCCAGGGCCAAAAAAGGTGGCCATTGTAGAGAGGCGGCCGTTTGTGAAGGTTCGACAGTAATGCCTGGCAATAATGCTAGGTACCTGGCATTAAGGCTTAAGTTGCATGCAAACTGAAAAACACTGCTTCATAGCCTCCTGCATGCATTGGTAATCTGCCCGCATTACATACCTATAATGCTAATGTCCAACGTCATAGACAGGCAACTTGTGCTCAAAGAGATACCTCTGCGTCTAATCTATAGTTTAGAATAATAATTATATTATCTTTCATCTTTGATAGGGTCTTAAAGATACAGAAGGAATCAGAGTGAATTGTATTTGCCCCAGCTTTACCGAAACTGAGCTGGTATTGCCATTACTTGGACATGGATTGAGCGGGGAGAAAAATTTAGAATATCGTGACTTGGTTTTGGAACAAGGCTTGATCAGGTACATGAAGGACACTTGTTTTTAACTGCGCAAACATAGGTCGAGCGTGGTTCTTGCTTCGTTCTTGGTCATGTCAGTGATCAGAAACCGGGTCCCCACTTGGCCGATTTCTCCAATGTTATGATGTTTTATACAGTAGAGATATCGTGCATATAAGCAATACCTGGCTTTTCGGAACGCCTACAAAGAGCATTTAAATCACACGAGGTCACACTCGTCCCAAGCCTTTCAATTTTCTGAGATCGAAATTAGTACTTGTTAAGGACAAAACAGAAAACCTAAAAACTGCGGAACAGTCTATCACATCCATTGTGGACAATGTGGCAAAGAATATTTTGGCGAAACTTCTCGTTTATTAAAAGCTAGAGTAAAGGAACATCTTTCATGGAATTCGTCAGCCATTTATTAACATTGCCAGCTCACGGGACATTCAGTAGGTTCCAGCCAAACAAAAGTTCTTGCCACAGAAAGGAACACGTTCAAGCGTCGCATAAGGGAGGCAACTGAGATTGGGTTACGGAAGTCCTCTTTGAGTAGAGTCGATGGCTTCGAATTAGCTAACACCTATATCTGACATTATTTTATCTCCCTCGAGACCCTAATGAGCATCATATAACCCTTCTTGGCATGAACATTTTATTGTGCCTGATGAAGTTCCCCTTTTTCTAAAAAAAAATGTTGCGTTCTGAGTACAAAAAATTCTTTTATGTCTTAATAATCATTCCAGAGCAGAAAGACAATTTTTGTGGTTGTATGTTTAAGGTCATTCCCCAGTATTGCATTGCGCATCCCTACTGCGCATAATTCCACGCGTGATTAGCGCGCGCTCATTAAAAATGGCGGCTTTTTCTCGCCATAGAGGTAAATCGTCATTTTCCCGCAAACGAGTATGGTGACCTATCATTTTTTTCTGTTGTTTTGAATTGAGTAATAAATTTCTCTGTGTAAAATAAATATGGACCAATTCTCAGTGAAGAACAAAAAGCAACCGTCGGAAACGTGAATTTAGCAAGCAATCGTAACTACAATCATGGTGCTATTATAAGGATCTATATGGGTATAAACAAGGTGCTTTTGCTCCTTAACGAACATGGGGACCCCTCATTTTTAATTCAAAATTTAAGTTCCTATAATATAAACAATCGATAGGCAAAGTTTCACAAAAATCTCAGTGCAGGTTCTATTTCAGCGGAATGACCTTAAAATTCATAATGTAAAACCCTTGCTACAGGAAATGTTATTCAGTTCATTTATTTGCTTATTTGTTTATTTACCCAGTCCTGAATTAATCGCCAGTGGAGTAATTCAGCTGATTGAAAATGACAACAACAATGGTGCTGTGATGATGGTAACAAAAAAGAGAGGAATCGAATTCATGAGGCCAAGGAAATCCAGAAAATCGAAACTTTAAGACTATTACAGTTGATCTTTTGTAAAGAGAAATGTTATTAAATGGTAGTCGAAGCCATGGTTTATTGTGATAGGGTTTTTAAAACTTGAAAAACTCGGAAATATTGATATCAATGATGAATTACTAGATTGTAGAAGTACATGTATAGAATACTCGAAGGCCATTTGCACGCTTGCTGTTCTACAATTTGAGTCAGAGATTTGCTTGGAAAGACGCTGAACACAATGACAGCCGGCTGATTAAAATGGAAGATAATGAATCGTTTTTTAGTTGGCAGTATCTGCAGTTCGCTTCACGATGTAATTCAATTTTTGTAGTTATGTCAGCATTGTTATCGACAGTTTTATAGTCTCGCTATCTAGAGGGTGAATTAACTGAACGAGCTTGAAAGCGTGCAATTGGTTAAAAACGTTTCAAATTTGTCTTAGCATTGCTACTGGATTGATAATTTTTTCTTCGGGCTTTATTTTTGCTAAGAATGTTTCAATTGCAGATTTGCTGGTGATTTGTATCGTTAAATTTATTTCCCAAGCACTCGTACGCTGAACTGAGTAATCACCGAGATTTATTCATCATATAAATAACGTTTCGGGTCAAATTCATGAATGGTATATCTGATTCTAGTGTATACCAAACAAGTGAATAGTGCTTTTCGCACGCTCTGATTGGTTAACTCCTAGGTGATTAGCAAGTACTATTCACCTCCACATCGGTGAATAATTGTTAAATATTATAGCAATGGAGTTTTTTCCCTGAAACGTTTTAGCTGAGAAAGGACGGTTCAATTACATGTTAACATTTTGAACTGCCTCAGCCAAAAATTGGCGTCATTTTGCCTTTGACTACTATCTCCGAGGTACTTGAGGGGAACACAACAACGAATAAAGAATAACGAGGTAAAAGGTTGTTGCAGTGAATATCGGAGGATAACTGTTAGACCCTTTCGAAAGAGTTCTTAAAATATTGTTTCAAATTAAGTTGAGTTTCTTAGATTACGTTTCCTTTTATGAACTTAGCCGAGTGATATTTTAATTTAATATTTTAATGCTCCTTCAAAGCTGTTTATCTACCGATGGCAAGCTCAAATGAAATTTTTAAAGAAAAGGGGAAATTGCCTTCCATTTGAAAGCAAATATTGACTCAACACTGTTCAAACAGCTATACAAGTTAGTGGCTCTGAAGCAATTCAGTCTATGGGCTTTTTCAGAATAAACCACTGTAAAATTGTCTCACTCACCCTCTGATTTTGCACCAAAAAATGCAATAAAAACTAGTCCTTCCAAAGCATGGGAAAAATTTAGAATTCCACACAAATAATCCCCTTCGTTTACCAGGAGTAACTGAAAATGTTGGGGGCTGGCACTGGTCAGTTTATAAGTTAAATTTCTTTCATCGCACATGATGTAAAGAGAATAAATTATATATGAGAGTCAAATCAGCTTCGTGAAGCATTTAAATTGGAACATCGGATTCAAATTGGGCATAAAATTCCATTAAAACCAAAACGAGATAAAAATAACAACTAGATCAGTTTTGCCAGAACTGACATTAATCAAGTTGAACTCTATGACATAAGTGACAAATGCTACTCGGAATTTCTTTCCGAGTCCTGACGATTCTCTTCACCATATAAGAGTTGAATTGTTTTTACCGATATCCTTTTATAAAAACACTGGTTGCAAGATCTACTACAGAGCTGCAGGACACTCGAGGGGGCTAGGCCACACTGCTAGAGAGTCGAAATTAACTCAGTTCTTGCACACTGCTAGTATTGGTTTGTAGTACGTTCAGCCCTTGTTTACTTACTCCACAACAAATTCACTCTAGACTAGTTCCTTTGACTTAATGCTAGACTAAGTTGATATTTTTTATACAGATACAAGTTCAATATATACTTTTTTCAGGGAGAAAAATGCGAAAAAACTTAACTAAGTTAAAATTAGTCCGT
The DNA here is from genome assembly GCF_042242905.1 of Orbicella faveolata. Taxonomy (NCBI): domain Eukaryota; kingdom Metazoa; phylum Cnidaria; class Anthozoa; order Scleractinia; family Merulinidae; genus Orbicella; species Orbicella faveolata. The sequence goes on from NW_028301558.1 coordinate 22,748,875, forward strand.
GAGCGTTCAAACTTGTCGAAATTTTTCCTGGAAAAATATACACCACATTCTCGGAAATTGTATTAGCTTCACTAGTTATTCTTCTCGAATTTTGTTGATGGAGAGAAGAATTTTGTCTGTCTGCTAGCTATATTGACACCAAAAAGACGCAAACGTTTATACTACTAAAATTTACTGTCGCCTCCTTTTTCCAAGCCATATTTTCAATTGCCTTTAGAAGACCAAAAAGATGGGTTTTATTATACTACGAACTTAGCTGCGTTATCTTATTTCGTTTTCAAGGGTTGTACCTTTAAGATTTCAAGTTTGTTAGTTTTCTATTGAAAATCATATTATTACCTTTTATTGCTAATTGACATGTTTGGTCACACAGACTGCCGGCCTTACGTTCTAATGGAGTTTTTAATAACTGATCAGAGCCTGTTGCCCGCTGACCAAATATGTGTAGTAACGATAAAACAATAATTCAGAAGCTTCAGCTCTGTATTGGAGCCGTGAATAAGGAAGTTTTATCGCTAACATGAACAAACGTCATCTGTTGAGGCGATCAATGATACTAACCTAAGGCTATTGAAGGAAGGGAATTTCTAGGGAGTAATTTTATCCTTGCAGTAGTCAGGTCTCGTAATATGCATCTTGATAATATAATGGCAACAAAGGTGAATTAAAAAAGGTCGGCGGCAATGTTAAACGAAATAGAAGGACAATGCAGAAATTTGTAATAAAAAAAATAACCAACTGTAACTCTTTCATGTAATTAAAATTCTTTGAATGCGCGAAGCTCAGCTGTCAGGTGTTTTAAAAGTGTCTTTCCAAACAAAACTTTGAAAAAGAGACAAACTCAAGAACAGTGGGCGTGGAAACGACCGGTTATAAAAGAAATAGGACTTAGGAATTCTCCACTCACAACAAATCAAGGATCGCTTTGGTTTGAACCAGCTCGAAGATGTTGTGTGCTGTCTTGTTGGCCGTTCTTGCTTCACAAGCGTTCGTCTTTGCCCGAGACGATGACGAGACCATGGCTTTGGTGAGTACATTTTGTGTCTGCTTTCCCTCTCCCTTCTAAATAAGTATTTTTTCAATTCACCTCAGATTAGCCCAATTTTAAGCTGAATGCTTAAATTTTCAATTTTCAATGGCAGTTTCTCCACTAGTTGAGTCTAACTGTGCACTTTTTTCCCTCGGTAGAAATTTCTTACCAAATACCACTACATATGTCCGACAGGTTCAGGGAATCAGAACGTGGGATCAGCCATCAGACAATTCCAAGACTTCACTGGTCTGCCTGTGACCGGCCAGTTAGACCAACGCACCATCGCACAAATGAAGAAACCCCGCTGTGGAATGCCGGATGTTGTTGAACTAAGCGGCGGCGGCTTCGGCTGGGAAAAGAGGTACGCCACTGGCACCAAATGGGGTAAAAAACACCTGACGTACCATGTGGAGCATGGAGCAGATCTGTCACGAGCCACTCAAGACACGGTGTTTGCCAGAGCTCTGAAGTACTGGAATGATGTATCAGGACTGTCTTTCTCCAGAGCTTCCAACGCAAGATCTGCTGACCTTAAAATCAGGTAATCATTAAAGTCCTCTTATGGTTTTTTTTACCAGATTTCTTTGCGCGTGCCAGCAATAACATCAAGTAAACTATCGAAAGACGAAAACTTCTTAAATGCGGTTGAAATTAATTCTGTCGAAGAGTAGGCAAGTCACTTCACAATTGAGATCATTTCAGGCCAAAGGTAGTGGTATTGGCCCTAGGCAGTTTGAAGACGTCATTTCCTCTCATATCATATTTGTTTTTTCTGAGGTCTATCAGTTTTTTACAAGCCATACATAGTGCGGTGTATGTAACTGAGTTAATTAGTCTATCGATTTATTAATTAATCTTAGGCTAGTACATATGTAAAGGAAATTTTAACTGGTTTTTTTTATATTTTAGCTTATTTTAGCCAATTTTTGTCACTCCATATTCATTTTATTTTAATTTTTTTTTTCTAGTGATATACCTATAAACTAGCTGGTGAACTATTGTAGTACACCGCATAGCTAAGCGTATATTCACATTAAATCAGTACTGATTGATTGATTATGTTAATTAATTGCTATTTCTTTACGCAGCTTTGGAAGTAGAAGCCACGTTGGAAGCAATGAAAGCAGGTGTTATTATCCATTCGACGGACCAAGCGGAACACTAGCACACGCCTTCATCCCCTCAGAAAGCCGCGCGCACTTTAATGAAGATGAAGGATTCACCGATGGAACATCAAGTGGCACAAACCTTCTGTGGGTTGCTACACTTGAATTTGGTCACTCACTTGGTATCCATCACTCAAATGTCAGGAATGCTGTCATGTATCCATACTACACTGGATATGTACCAAACTTCAGCCTGCAACAGGCTGATATCGATGCAATTCAGTCTTTGTATGGTAAGTTATATTACAATGGATTCCTTTCTTCGAGAATGTTAGACTAGCCAAATGTTGTACCGTATACAAGCGCTTGAAAGGTCGCATGCCCGGTTACCTCAAAGTCTACTAAAGCTTATCAGTGAAACTCATTCACGCCAGACTAGATATGCTAATTTTTAACATAGCTTTAACAGCTTAACTTTAACATACGTGGAAAAACTTTTTCTGTGACTGCTTCCCAGGAATGGAACGTGTTACCTCTTCAGATGAGGAAAGTTCACTTTGGAAAATGATTTTTAAAGATCATTTTCTTTGGAAAATAATTTTTAAAGATCAGCAGTCTGGCTGGCTGGCTGGCTGGCTGGCTGCCTGCCTGCCTGCCTGCCTGCCTGCCTGCCTACCTGCCTGCCTACCTGCCTGCCTACCTGCCTGCCTACCTGCCTGCCTACCTGCCTGACTGCACTTACTGACTTACTTACAATGGTGCATTTCAACAGTTTTGTAGTAAATAGGGAGAGGTGGATGATATTTTTGTGGCTACAAGACCTGGCGGGGGGGGGGGGGGGGCACTGCCATATATGGGCTATGTAGGTATGTGCCGCTGTGAAGGGTATAGTTTTCAAGCAGTTTACTCCAGGATAGGGTATATAAATCAGAGCGTTCGGTTCCAGAATAGGGTATCATTTTTCACAAAGCTGACTGGCTGGTTGAAGATTTTATTTAGAGTAAGGAAACCAGGAATTGCCACCCAAAAATATAAAAAAATCAAATCGGCAAGTTTAAATTTACGCAAATCAGCCTCAACAGTGTCGATAGATGGGGAGATTTGGGGAGTTTACCCTAGTATAGGTTAGAAAAATTCAGCTGAACTAGCTCTGGTATAGGCTAAGGGTTCCAGGGTTCCAGCGGCACATCCCCACCCAGAAATTCCCAAAGTACCCCCCCTCGGGCTACAAGACTAATGACCAAGTAGAAAAAAAGCTTTTTCCCTTATTGACATGATGAAATGTGAATGTCCTACCGAAATTTCGTCTGGGAGTAAAAATCGAGCCTTTCTGATCCGCCGCAGTCATTGAAGCGCAAATTAATGTTCCGAGTGGTAAAATCTGTAGACAACGCGTTTGGAAAGTTCTTTCAATCTAACAAACGATAATGTCTTGTGTTTTTCAGGCGCTGCTGGAGGCGGTGGCGTGTGTAAGTTGTACTGATTGTGGAGCATACTTCCGGGTCAGAAATAACGATGATGTCTCGGCAAAATTAAAAGTGAGGAATTATTTTTCAATTACCAAAATTGAAGTGAATCGAAAGTTGCAGTTGCTTAAGGAGTTAGAGCGAAAAATTCGAGAGGAAGACAACAAGTGTTGTTACAAAAATTACATGTTTTTGATGACCAGCGGACAGTGAAGTGGTCTTGCATAATATACCAAAAGGCGAGTCTTTGTTCAGTTTACAATATTTTCCTCATTTAATAGGATAAGCGATTTAGTTTCTGATCGACCTACAAAAATATCAGTTTCGAATGCTGACAGGTCATATCACGATTAACTTGAATTTGAAAACGACATATGAAATACTTTTCTGCGCCCCTCGTGTTTACAAAGCCGACATTTTACGAAAGAAAGTATGGGCTCCTTGACGTTTTTGCCACCCAAAAATTTTGCAGTGTTTGAAAACCAATAGCCTGCGAGCAGGCTCACCTTTGAGTCGCGCGCGAGCAGCGAAGAGCAAAGCGATCCGGCGGGAAGGAGTCTGGTGAAGAGGCGTCATTTTCTCGTCTCGCGGCTTCGCCGCTCGATTTCGCGCTCGTGGCTACGCCGCGCACGCTTGTGCTCCAACGTGAGCCTGCTCGCAGGCTAGAAAACCAATGTCTCCAATATTTCACTATTCCTTAAAAATTTTCGGTTTTTGGAAGGTTGAGACGGAAACCTTTAAAAGAAACAGAAAGGCGATTCCTCAAAATTTTGCTTTGCCTCAATGTGGATGGAAGAGTTAGTTTTTATATTCAAATTAGGGTTTAAAGATTCAGCTAAAATCTCTTGCGACATAATAACAGACAGAAACAGACAGATAATCAGTATCTACTTATTCGCTATTGAACGAATTTCGGAAGATCGCTAGGTTTTTACTTTGGAGTGCTATAGTTCTATGTCCAGTTATTCATGTAGCAACGTTTTCATTTCCCAGTTTCGGTTGTTGTGGCAGCTTGTGTTACTAACGCAAGCTTAGTGTACGAGCTTTATTTGACGTGGTTTTTGACTGAATAAAAGCTGACAGGTAAATTTTTCTTTATTGTCTTGTCATCTCAACCAATAGATGGGCCTCCTAGGCATAAGACAGGCTCGTTTTATTAAAGGAGCACTGTGATGAGCATGACCTCGAAACGTGGAAACCTAAAAATACTGGGTTTTTTTTTTCAAAATTTGCAATATTTTAAGCTTTAAAGGAGTGTTGTTACGAGTTACGCATGCATAAATTCTGTCGTAGCCTTAGAAAAATCGCTAGCAACTAATGACAATTTAAGAAAACAAAGATGGATATAAAATTCTTCAAGAAAGGAAGCTAAGAGTCCCGCACGAGTATTTTGACCTAAACTACGATACACAAGCATTGCCCGAGAGGCAGGGGTGCTTATATGAGATACACTGAATCTACGGGAATTTTCATCCTCAAGTTTAGAGATTCTATTTTTGGCGATGTTCAGGCAGCATTCCAGTTGGGACGGTTTAACTTCCGGAAATTAAGGGATTGCATACATTTTAATTTCTCCGCCATTCACGTTTGGTTGGTGGGTAAAACGACGCCCATAGAGATGTCAGTCAGTCTAAATTGCTGTCACATACTTCAAAGCGAAAATTGTTCGTGAGGAACATTTTAGGTAATGGGAAACTTGATTTCATCTAATTAAAGAGGAAAACAACTAAAAGAGATGGAAATTACCTCAATAATGATCATTTTTATTTCGCTAAAAGCTGACTAGAGATTGGTGTACGTAGCGATTAAGAGTGAAACTTCCTTCAACTAAAAAACTCTAAAGTAACCCGATTATTTTGTAATCCCCTCAAAGTCCTCCTGTAAGAGCTAAGTGTTTCAGCCCAGCCACAACAGACTGGAACCCGGCATTGTAATCTGTAGCCACCTCGTTCTTAATAAAATCCTTTCTGTCATCCGTATACTCGTCATTCTTACCCGGGCCTCCCACTAACGCGCCGTACAAAGTCTGCGGGTTGGCACTTGGACTGTTAAAGTTATCCCAGTTACAAGGGACTGGAGAGAGCGGGCAGGAACTGCTCCGATGATGAGGCCTCTCTGGTGGATTGGTACCAAATCCTACTACAAAACTGCGCCCGCTATCACCCAGCATATAATGAATTTGCTTCTTTGCAAATTCGCGGAACGCAGACGGTTTTACTCCTTGGTCAGCGGCGACTAGTGCCAAGAACGCTGTGTTGGCCGAGTAGCGGTTTGGACCCCACTGATCTCGCCACGCAAGGCCTTTTGGGGTGTAGTGTACCTCGTGTCCAGGCAGCCAGCTTGTGATGAATGTATCCACAGCTTGCTTGTACGAAGCTTTCTTTGTTATCTCAGCCAGAAGGACTTGTACGCCAGCTTTTTTGTCGTCCCATGAAAATGCCCAGGGCTTTCCATTCATACCAAATTGTTTGTAATACTGCTCGGCCTTTGTAAGGTATTTTTTATCTTTTGTTGCCCTGCAGGAAAAAACATTGCATTTGTAAATACCCTTTGTCAATTAGTGACACAAGCTATTTGTCATGAAAAACATTATGGGTACTCTAAAGAGGATTCGAGTCATTTTAGACCTTCCACTAGCAGAGGAAGGTCATTTTATTGACACTCGCGGACACCTCGTGACTACGGACAGTGTCTTGATCAAACACCCTGCTACTGAAGTCGAGATATCCAGATCATGATCAATAAAAATTTCCAATACTTTCTCGGTAGATAAGATTAAAACTCAATGGCACTGACATAAGTATTAGAGCAATGAGATTTGAGACAAGTACAGCAAACTCAGTTTACATGGTTGTTGTTGTATTTCACACCTCTGTCCCGAATCCCTCGATCAATCAATCAATCGATCAATCAATCAATCAATCAATCAATAAACTTTATTTAAGTGTCTAAAACTTCTAGTTAGCTCGGAGGCCGACTAATCGGGAACACTCCCAATAACGTTACCGAATAAATTAAGTTAAGTTAAGCTAAGCAATCTTCATCAAAGTTAACTCTCGATCAGTAAAGTTCCCTTACTTGTAAAGCCAGGCTGCTCCCCAGACAAGCTCGTCCTTGTACCCACTAAAGGATCGGTAAAAACTGGCTGCGTTAGGAATGGAATCACTGTACACCCCGCGGTATTTGTCTGCAAACTCGTAAAGGTCTGCCGCATGTTGGAGTAGTTTCATGGAGTAGCTTACATCTGAAAAGCGAAAGGCAATGGAAGCGGCTGCCAGGGCGGCCGCAGTTTCAGCAGCCAAGTCGGATCCTGGTTTCTGTGGAGTAATTTTCCAGGCTGGACGCGCCATCGTCATGTCTTCTGGTCTACCCCAGTAGGCGTGGTCGGTGTGTCCATCACCAACCTAAGACAAGAACAGTTAAAGTGTGCTGCTGTATTACAGTGTTGGGAGAACGTTATCGTTGTTGTAAGATTGAGCAGTACTTTGAATAATTCGACCAATTCCACATTGATATGAAATAAATGCTGACGGTACGGGTAAATTACATACTTCTTATATCAAGGAAAAAGCCGACTGATATTTGTTCGATTGTATCAGAAGAATGACGAATGCAGCCTTGTTTCCTTTGTCGAGTGCTTAAATGTCATCTGTGAAAAGTATATTTTATCAGTAACATTACTTTGGTGAGTTACGTTTATAGGTTTTAGCACCAGCACAGAAAAATTTATCCAGCGGCCGTAGCAAAGCACATGTCAAATAATCAGTAAGTCAGTCAGTCAATCAGTCACTCAGTTTGTCAGTAGGTCTGTAGGTCAGTCGGTCAGTAGGTCAGTCGGACAGTCGGACGGTCGGTCGGTCGGTCGGTTGATCAATCTATCAGCTTGAACTTGCTAATATGTATTGTTGTTTTATTTCGCAATAGACCCACCTGTCCATAGAATTCCTCCTGTTTAATGTGCGCTTTCATAAAATAGTCTAATGGCCACTTAATGCAATCTAACATATAGTTCAACTCGCCAGCATCTACATAAGCATCTCTGTATTCAACCAAACCCCACGACAGCATAGTTACACTGAACGCCATTGGAAACCCAAACTTGACGTAATCTCCGGCATCGTACCACCCACCACTTAAATCCTCACCATTCTGTCCGCGGTCATTCAGCGCCGAGTCTTTTCGCCAGGGAACTCGGTTGGAAATAGGAAGTTTCCCTGATCGTTGGGCTTCGTAAAACAAAATGGAGTCGTGAAGAACTGAGTCATAGTCGTATTTGGGGGGCTTACTAATAGGTCGACCTGTGGTCGGCGCTTCAGTCGTAATTGGTGGCTCTGTGGTTGTTGGCGCTTCAGCCGTAGTTGGTGGCTCTGTGGTTTTTGGCGGTCCAGCCGTAGTTGCTGGCTCTGTGGTTGTTGGTGGCTCAGCTGTAGTTGGTGGCTCTGTAGTTGTTGGTGATTCAGTCGTAGTTGGTGGCTCTTTGGTTGTTGGTGGTTCAGTTGTAGTTGGTGGCTCTTTGGTTGTTGGTGGTTCAGTTGTAGTTGGTGGCTCTGGTGCTTTAGTCGTAGTTGGTGACCCTGTGGTTATCGGTGGCTGAGTAGTACTCGGAGCACATCCCCCTCCACCACCTCCAGTCCAGTTTTCTTTGCGGCGGAATTCAATTGCGGCTTCACTTGGTGCGTCAGAGTTCATTTTTTTCTCTCCAATGATAATCATCTCAAGCTTGGAACATTTTTTAAGGAAAGCGTTATGAGGTTGGTTCTCCAGTGTATACACCTTACGATCCTGAGATCTCCATTTCTTGTGCGCTTTAGGTGTTTGAAGGCTGTTAACAGGAATGGGGAACCTTAGCGTCATTTTCCATCCCCCTTCAACCTTCTGCTGCATAAGAATATTAATACTCATCTTAAATCCATTGGGCCAGTCTTCAATCAATTCGGCGGTAGATGTTTCTTGCACGGGAGGGGTCGCTCCAGGCGGAATGACGGTTGGGGGTGGGGACATATCGCATTTGGCATTCCTTCCTGGGTGAAGCTCGAGAGTTGCTGATGGCGCTGCTTCATTGTTGATGGCCTTTTGGCCAATAAACACCATCTGCAGCCTCGATCCAGCCTGAAGATCCGCGTTGTATTGCCGATTCTTCAAACAGAAGACCCTATTCCCCTCGTCAGCAGACAGCCAATGAGCGTTCGGAAATTGCATTGGACCCACCCGCTTTGAAAACTTGAGGCTCATTCTCCAGCCTCCTGTTACGCTCTGAGACATGACATGGTTAATTTTCATTTTGAAACCACTTGGCCATTGCTCCAGCAGGTGAACTTGTATGTCTTCGCTCTGGCCGAGCGAAGCGAGACACAGAAACAGTAACAACTGCCTCATATCACAAACGTACAACTCTAGGGGAAAAATGCAAGAACTGATATCACAAACTAGAACATGAAAGTCTAACGATCATTGAAAATATTTGTCGTAAAGTAAGAAATAACCACTTTTTATAATCCCTTATCTCTATCTGCTTCAGCAATCATTTCATAAATCGTCATTAAATGTTTCTGTCGTTAAGAGCAATATGAAGTCTGTTTAAATTGAGCTAAATTCTTGCCGTATCGCGTAGTACAGTTCTCCGGCAGATGCTTTCGCATAATTTTTCATTTTTTTTTTTCATAATAATGCAAGAGGCCTGTTGTAAAGGCTGGACGGAAGTGATATCCACAATGGTGCACTGGATCAGCTAAGACGATTTGGCTGCAGGATAGCAAAAAGTCAATCTAAGTATTGAATTTCGTTCTGTGTCAATATCAGTGTTGAACCTCAATTTTTACAATATAAGTTAGGTTATCTTTCAAGGTATTATTTCGTATCAGACCATCTTCAATCCATCTCCTTGATACTTAAATAATGTTTCTGAAATGTAACTGACTGTTTGTTCTAATTTCTTCGATCCGCATATCATGTTTACTTTTTTCCAGCAATAATTGAATATTTCGCGTTCCACAGAACATATGAAGTCGTATCCTCCAAATTGCAAACCCCAGTTAGTTAAGCTAAATATATCATGTAAGGTAAATTAAATGCGAAAAAAGGGCATGGAAGCTCGTCCAAAAACGTCAAACTTTTGAAAATCAACTTCGATTGAGCTTCGATAGAGTTAAGTGTGGAAACTGAGGGAAACATCTCTCTTCATGAGTCTGATTTGATGGGATTTTTGTAAATTTTGGAAATCACTAAACATTAGAAGCTGCGGAGCAGGAACAATACGCGCCGATACGAAATTTGCTCGATTTACCAACATTACCGTCGAATTCGTCTTAAACATTAGTTTCTTCTTTTAGGTTAATATACCCTGCCAAATGAGCTACAAAGCAATCTGAGTCAATTTTCAATCATATTTTCGCTGAAAAGATGACATTAATTTTGTTATGTAGAAAAATAAATCAAAAGAAGAATACCTCGCTTGGAAAGTGACTTGGTCGACAAAAAGCGACTTTCTTCCCAGAGAAGGAGTGTTTTAAAAACTGAAGATTCCTGGCGAGTGAGCTAAATTTAAGTGATTTACTCTTAATACAAGGCACTGTTTATACAGGCGGCAATGGCTTTGATTCGGAGAAACAATACGAGTCTTCCGTAAATGAAAATTACTGATTGACGCAAAAAGTCATAGTTTTGTCAAGAAACCTCTTGTTTGTTCTGCTGTGTAAAGCAAGAGTCTGGAGCTGACTAGTAACAAACCTTTTCATTATTTCTTGTTGTCTTGTGGAGTATTGTCGGCAACACTCACTTGATAACGGCCATCAAAGAATACAACGACTACGTTGAAACCAAACAAAGCCAGACAGAAAAAAAGCATACATTGTCTTCTTGTCTCGCCTATTTTTTCCGCCTACACTGATTGCCATAACTACTGAAAGAACATAGTTTATAAAGCCTTAAGTTTTGAAGAATTGCCTGCGAAACTTTGCTGCTTTGGAGGGATTCAGTACGTTAGTGTTTCACCCATAAGCTCACATCAATCTCTTGGCTATCAGTAATATATTCTTGCTATTTAAATGATATTAATGCCGGTATTTCTTTGCAAACAAGCGTGCCATATCTTTGTAGAAGATGCTAATTGCCTTTTTGTGCACTGAATAGCCTGCAGTGCAGGCGTCGTATTGGGGCGAATTAGCGTTACAACCTTGCGACCGCCATGTTAGACGTTGGGGGATGGGGGAGGGGAAAAATGAAAAGACACTAAAGAGATTCCTCGAGAGCGCAATCGAAACTAACAACACCACTTTCGACAGAGTTCGCCATGTTTCTTCCCCGCACAAACGAAATGAAGGAATTTGGTTGGTGATTGACAGAAAATTGACAGGCAGGGTCGAGCCGCACCAATCAGAAACTCCGTTCGTGGGCGAACGGAGTTTCCTCGACAAGTTGTCTCGGCAAGTCGTTCTCTCTTCCTGATCCTCCGAGATGATCTAATTTGGTAATACCTTATCACCAGAATCCGAATATACTTGCCTCTAAGAAGACTCACTTGATATTTACGGCCAATACTTGGGCCAGAGTGTTGTCATAGTTTCACCCTTAGACCCATTTTTAGCGGCTAAGTCAGCTAACACTTTCATGTGCCAATTTGAAGAAAAATGGGTAATTAACGGCAGCCGATTCTGTCCTTTACTTTGGTACAGACGTATATTGATGACACAATAACCATGTTTGACAGTAAACACACTGCTAATGGATCCTAGTGCGTTTTCACGGTATTTAAACAGTCGACACAATAGCATCAAATTCACTATTAACAAGACAGTACGATTCCTTTTTTAGACATACTTGTCAATCACTGCCCCGACAACACTTTCATGACATCCGTTTACCGGAATAAGACATTCACAGAGGGGGCCATTGGGGTTTGCGGAATTGCGGAATTGGACAACTTTTCTGGTGATATTTCGGTAATTTTTTTTTAAATCTCCAATTGCGGTATTGCGGTAATCTCCGAACCCCCGAGATGCGGTCTTTTAGCATCTTGGACGGTATTAGAAATTATCCTCCAAGTCCTCCAACGTTTTCCGAGCCTTTCCCAGTTTGACAGTTTCCCATTGTTTCGGAAACAGACTGAAAAAGGACTTCAAACAGCTTTAAGGCTCTCTAATCCGACAGGCGAGTTGGTATATGACACATGATCGTAAATGATTATGATTATTGATCGACAATTTCATCGTTTTACTGGTCAAGCACAAGTCGCAGCCGTGTGGCGTAGTACTGACCTGACATTTAATATCATTTGATATTTATCACTAACCTTCTGGTCCATGAACGTCATTCTAAATCCACGCGCATCGGCAATGACACAGCGGCTGGTCTTTGTGAACACACCGTAATCGACTGTGTTGCAATATTTTACGAAGAGGGGCAAGGCGGAGAAAACTATCGCAGGAAAAACAAATTTAGATGTCGGGTATACAAGGAAGAAAAAAAGATCGTCAAATTCAGGGAGAGTAGTTTTAACCTGGGGAATGTGTGTGTGGGGGGGAGGGGAACTCCCATATCAAAAAGAACGGAATTGTTAGTCGTGAATTTTGGAAAGAACCCCCTAAGGGGTACTAAGATTCTGTTTTGTGGGCGCAGCTTGAAATTTTTTTCACCCCAATTCTGAAACAACACATTATCTCCTGTCATATTTTTCGTCTCAATACCCTAAAAGATACCGCGAAAGCTCCCGCTGTGGATCTTTTGAGGCTGGACACCCTAAGAGGCACCGAAACCGGTTTTTGTAATCCCTAAAAAGGTACGACGAACGACCCCGTCTTTTTATAAGAGTGTCCATTGTAAAACGCCCGAAAACGCTGATATGGAATCGAAAGTATGTATATTTTTATTATTTAGTTGAGTATTATATATTTTCATCACCGTTTTCAAGAGTCTTCGTTTCACTAGTCCACACCGCTAGAAACGTCAGCGTTTTCGACTGTAGTAGTGTGGACCACAGACGAAAAAGCATTAAAAAGTATGCGTTCTCAAACGAAAACCCATTAGGGTGGTCGGGGACTTAGTATAGGAATGATATAAAGAAGAAAAAAGTAAAACTAAGACTCGCTGGAATAAATTGCTCTGAAACAGCCTCAAAACTCCACGGAAACACAAGAAGCACACAAACGAATGGAAGTAAGTCATTCATATTGAATTTCTTTCCCATATTCCAATCTGTTATAAACGATCGTTACATTCGCATACTAACTTAACCGTGAATGTTCAGGGCCGCGGATTTTGACTCTTTCCTCGTTTTGTCAAAAATATAGAACCCTCCCTCCCTTACCAACCTCGTCCCCAGGGCCGTCTCCTCGACGGTTTTCACTCGCCCGCCGCAACCCGCCCGCCATTAAATTCCCGCCATTTTGAAAAGTGGAGAAGGCCCTGGGGACGAGGTTGCATACTCTCCGACAGTGCTTGCTGGCAGCGGTCAATCTCAAAAATAATATCCCATAATAGTAACCACGTTGTTCGCTTCCCTCTCGCACGAGCGGTAGTTTTGGCTTGGATTTCCAGTAGGCTCCCGATATTCTGTATTTTTAATCATTCTCCATGCAGTGACAACTTATTCAACTCTTCATTGCTTTCTGAAGACTCACTGGGAAAGAGAGACTACTCACAGATTCCGAGGGGCTCGCTGCAATAAGGTAAATATGGACACTTTACTTGGTGCGAGGTAGCGCGTGGCCAGCCTGTTAGCACATTTCCTTTTAGATAAGCTAGCTTATAATACAGTTGACATATTGCATTGGATCGTCATAATGTCCTTTGATATCACAGCAAAGTTTTCTTTAGATGTAGTTATATGAACGCTGAAAACGTTTTCCAAAAAAATGTAAGTAGAAAAGAACTGTAAAGTGCACACATAAAAGCCATTTTGAACGACGCTTGGCGTTGCTTCTTTCACTCAACGGTGTTTAGAAAATTTTGTGTAAAAGGGTCTAATGAGTTAGCCGACGCTTTCTTGTTTACACACAAAAACAGCAACCTCCTTTGCTTTCAAATCAAAGCAGCTTGTAGCTTATATATTGTTATGAACAGTGGATGCAAGATTTTAGAATGCTAGTGATCAGCTAAGCATATGTAAAGGTGCGAAGGATCAAGTCATCGTTGCTTTGTTGTTCAACCACAATCTTTCTCTTTTCCAGCCTTCTGCTTAATACTGTATTTATAACAAATAAAAGAACCATATTTCCCAAAATACTGTAGTTCGCCATCCTTATCAAAATTTCTGCATGTTCAAATCTTGTTTTGTTTTATGGAAAGTATATATTAGAAAACATTGCCCTAGGGCCTGTTTCCACGAAGCAACTAAAATCTCACAGCTGTAAACAGGTAATGTGGTATCTGTATGTCATCCACTTGGGAATAACATTGGGAGACCTAGCTGAAGAAGTGTTTGCTTTTTGGGACGGACAAATTTCATATGAACAAACTGGAATTGATATACTTCTTTTGTAATTTGTTCTCTTCTTGTGAGAGCTACTAGAGTGCAGCTCCGATATAAGCGAACCAAAATATACGTGTAATTCGCATCAGCTGAATACGCGTATACCCGTATGCATATACGTATAAACGCGTATACAGTATATGCGTGTATGCCTCATTAGTATGTATGAGCTAAGGTATCGTTTCTTCATTTCATAATGGTCATTGTTGTTTTCAATGGCTTGATAGCTTGGCACAGAGTGAGAGAGACTTTTATTTATTTTTATTACGCGTATACAGTATACGCGCATATACCTTCAGATGAGACTAAGCTGATACAAACATTTTGTAATTGGGCACACAATTTACTGCTTTCTGTCAAATAGAACCAGGGATAGAAGCTTCAACAATCCCATCGTCAAAGAGCAAACAATTTGTGCCAAGTATAGCCAAAAGATAACATTCTTTAAAAGAAAATAAACACGGTTTGCGCAAGCGGCCTACCAACACACGCCAGAACACAGAACGTTTACTCACAGAAAAAAATTGTAAACTCAGTGTAAACTGCATGTCATGGACACTTTAATAAACACTCCATTCTTCGATCAAGAAAAGAGAATGTAACTGCTACAATGAACGATTTGTGCCAAATACATGTAGAAACGTAGATATCATTTCAGTTTCGACGAGAGATCTAGTTGGAGCTAATGTGAAGTCAATAAACATTTTGCAAACGACTTGCCGATGCATGCTGATACACAGAACTTTTCCTTGAAGAAAATGAACTAAACATGAGCAGCACACTGTAAAAACTTTGATCAACAATTCTTTCATTTTACCGTTTGAACAATTTGTGTCAAACAGAGCCGGAGATATAATTTTTTCAATGAGAGATCTTATTGGAGTGCTACAGACAATAAACATTTCGCAAGTGACTTGCAGACACGTGCTGATACACAGAACTTTTCCTTGGAGAAAAATTGACTAAACGTGAGCGGCACACTATGGAAACTGAAATAAACACTTTGTTCGTCAAGGAAAGAGTATTTCTACTGTTTGAATCAATGATCTTTGTCAAAAAGAAGCGGAGATCTCAGTTTTTCGACTAGGCCACGGAACGCTTCAGACAATAAACATTTCACAAGTGATTTGCTGACGCATGCAAAACACAAAACTCTTCCTTGCAGTTTCATAATTTACTATTCTCAATGTTAACTGGGAGTCAATGTAAAGCCAAAGGCAATTATTTTGTTTAATAACTATGAGGACCACTTGCAAAATAATTCTTTGCCCCGGTGAGCTGTTCCAGCCGTAAACTGCAAAGTAAACATTACATGTAATATGTAATATTCGGTAAATGAAAACAGTTGGTTGAAATAAGGAATTTAAGCGACTGTTTCAATTTTCTTCCCAACTTCTTGGCAGCTAAAGATCAAGCAAGTGTTAATAAACGGTACAGCTGTAGTTTGTCGGTGAACTTGCGAAGTGAGCGAAAACTCGAAATAGTTAAGCTTTCATTGACGTTTTTTATAACAATATGCACACTTATATCTGAGCTGCACTGTAAATACATGACAGGAAATGTCAGCTTTGATTTTTTAGTATGAACTCCTAATATGTCTGGATGAGGATTAACTGTGAAGGAAAAATACATTTTCACTCCTGAACAGAAAACTGTAGGCCTACAAAGCTACTCCACAGCATCTCTGTTGGTGAAGGTCAAAGACATCTTGTTTAAATAATAATCAGTAATTTGTCTTGAAATTTTGTTCAGCATCATTTTGTAAAGTAATTCCTCATATGAACAGCATTCAGAATTACTACTACATTTATCAAAAACATGTGGGAAGGGCATTTTTTGCAATTTACCCAAAGCCATTCATTGATCTGAATTGATTGAACTCTTCAATGTTACAATGTTTCTTACTTTTACAGGGAAAATGAAGAATACTGTGTTGAATAATACAAATAAAAATGATAGGTCATCAAAATATTTTTTGTGGATATTGTAAAAAACCTGCATTATAACTGGCTTTTCGTGAAGGCTTATAGTTACAGTGTGACGTATGTCTTGAACATGAACTTCATAACAAGAACTCACATTACATGTATATCTAACAAAATTAATGATGAATGCACTAGCACTGTTTAGGAGGTATAGAATGATTTTGGACTTTCAGTTGGGTGAATTTGCTGTGGAAACTTCTTTCGAGTATGTTTTGTGATGATATCATGGTTTGTTCTTGCTGGAAATGAAAAAAAAAGTTCTACTATCAAAAAGACAAAAACTGTTTCACATGTTGGGGAATGGTCGTGTTTAATTGGCCAATAAATATACGTTCCCTCCGTCTGTTCTTCACAGAATTACACGTAAAGCTATGTCATCTAACTTTGGAAGTCCAAAAATTTATTTGAAAAATAAAAGATGTGAAGCCAAATTGTGGCATTTTGCATTCTTCACAGTTTGTCTTGTTGGTAACTAGTTTTTTTTTATTTCCAGTATTAGCAACATGAGCTCTGATCAAAAAATGGCTCCCAATGATAAGAAAGACTCGAGATTCCGCGATATTCGTAAGGGATCCCCAGACAGATGGGGCAAGCCAGGGAGGCGTGATAATACACCACCTAAGGAAACCAACAGAAATGACCCCCACTCTATTCGTTGTCGCGTTTTCATCGGCAATCTTCAGATGAGCCGCAAGGAACTTGAAGACATTTTTTCTCAGTATGGCAGAGTGGTGGGCTGCTCAGTCCATAATAACTACGGCTTTGTGCAATTTGAAGATGAAAAATCAGCAGATGCTTCCGTTGCAAAAGAAAATGGCAAAGTTTATAACGGGAAACGAGTAGGTGAGTTACTGAAGAACCGCTTTGGCGTCATCAGATTCTACAATTTTTCAGCAGCCAAAGTATTTCACTGAGTATTAATACCATGTAGCTTTCTTTAGCCTTAGCCACCCATGTCCAGCAGTTTCACCTAAATTTGCCACTAGCTTTTTCTGAAATTAATTAGTATCATTTGTTAAATTCCTATTTGCTGCCTACTGTGCGGTTTTGGCCGTGTGTTGTTAACCTGATTGAACCCCCTGAACATGTGTTGACCTTTTCTTGATACACTCAGTGATCATGGTGTGTTCTTTTCCCTTATGTAGATGTCAACTTAGCTGGTGATAGAAGAAAGGAAAAGATGGATGATCGGCCACGTGACAGAGACTCCAGACCGCCATTTCCTAGCTTCAATAGGAGAGAACGAGACTTTGACCGGGAAGGAAACAGACCATTTAGAAAATCTCCACCACGAGACAGGCCACGGTTTGAAGATTATGATCGTTTTCCCTCACGATTTGAACCACCCTTCGATCGTCGTGGAAGGTCCCCATCACCACCACGAAGAATGGATGACCGTCCTTATGGTAGACATGATGATTACTACATGCGCGAGAGATACAGGGATGAGCCCCCTCCCAGAGAACCATACCCAAGAAACTCATTTGATCACAGAGGTGAACCATTTGACAGAGATCGGAGGGATCCTTATGATTCTTCTAGGGGTCCATACCCTGAAAGAAGAGATGACCGGTATGATCGCTTTGATTCATATGGAAGGGAAGGCCGTGATGGTGGTCGTGATTACCCTCGTCCTGGTGAGTATCCAGGTCCTGCTAAGAGGCCAAGAATGGAGTATGATGGTCCAGATGATATTTACAGCAGCAGCAGCAAGAGTATTGAGGCGCCAACGGACTGTGTCATAGTTGTGATGAACAAACAACAACGGTAAGTACTTTCATCATACTTGTGATCATAAGTAAATTCTCTACCTGTAGAAAGCTGACAAACTACAGTATCATATTGAAAGTTGTTAGACACAATCTTTCCTTAACATGGTCACTCCAATTCCAGAGTCGAACCTGATGGGCAATTACATGTACATGTTATGTGGTTATTGCCAAGTCTTTGCTTAAATTCTGGAGTGTAACCATTCAAATGAAAAATATATTACCATGTGCTTTCATATCTTGCAGATGAAATTGGCAGTTTGTTCCATGTGTAATAGTCTTGGATAGATCTTGAAAATAACAGTAGTTCCAATATTTGGTTGAATACTCCTTCCACTTTTTCATACATTTTCTACTGCCGTGAACTCCCCTTTGCTATCCTCTGTCCATGATATCACAGTAATATAGTTTAGGTTGTACTGTACAAAGTATTTTGCTGTTTGATGTTCATATGTACACTTCAGAGTTTCCTGCAGCACACAATTTTGCTGTTGTTGGTTCAATTATCATGACCTTCAACTTTCGCAGGTGTGCAAAATCAATTTGTGAGTTTATTAGCAACTGTGGATATAACATTACATACACAGCTGTCAGTCATCTCTCAAACATATCACATGTAACTTGCACTTGGTCAAAGTGAATTTTGTGTTCAAAAGGAGTCTTCTGTCTTAAAAAAATCACAAAAAAATATTAAAGGAAAATAAAAACTTGTGATCAAAATCATAAATTAGTAAAACTGGGCATTACAGGGTCATAGTTAAAAAAGATTTAAGTCTCTTTGAAATAAAATTGTTTTTCTCTTTTGCTATTTTAGTCTTAATTTGCATTTGTTTTAACTAACTCCAAAATCAAATGTGCTTCATTCAAAATTGGGGGCTCTGGAAGTAAACAATTTTAATTTTTCTGATTCAAACTTTTACATTGTTTAAATGTAATGCAAATTAAATGCTGGTGGCACAAAACTATGTTATTTGAAATTGCTTTTTATGAAGAAAGACCTGAAAGTTTCTTCCACTGCATTATGCTGGTTTTACTGTAACATTCTCTGAGTTGTGGTCTATTTGCTCAATTAGTCTATCAGTGAATCACTGAAGTGACAAGCTAATTGTTTTCTCAATAGACTTGATTCTCAACTCTTGATTCTTGATTCTCAGGACTATTGAAACTCAAAAAGAGACTCTCAACTTACATTTGCATGGTACTGTATAAGTATGTACATGTACATGCAACTTGCTCAACACCATGTAGCCTGATTTGTTCTCACATAGAGGGTTGAGTACATCAACTGCCAAAGTCATGCCATATTTTCTTAATAAAGTCCACTCATTTTTTTTATTTTTGTTTCATCCAGGGGTTATGCAGAAATGGTTCAAAGAAGACTGAAGGCTGTAGGATTGGTAGTAGATCTTCACTTCCATGGGACACAGCCAATCATGGAGCTTTTAGATGATGTGGCTCGCCGTGGTGTTCTGTACGCTATAGTGATTACCAGTCAGCATGAGGTGCATCGCTCAGTGACTGTCAACATTTTGCATGGAACTCCTCAAGGTAAAGATCAAAAACTCCTTGCAGGGATAAAGACACACAATGGTAAGGGGTTTATAGGAAAGAACAAGAACATAAGGTGTATTCCAACAATATACAAGAATTGGGAGGGGAAGGAGGACTCATTCACTCTTGGTTGCCTTCATCAAACTTAAATCTGTTCAAATTCTCACAAGAGTTAACAAATGCTTTTCCCTGCGTACAGCTTTAGTGCACTTCAGCTATGGAGCAGTTTCATCTTTTTTTGGTTGCTGCACTTGAATGATAGTCGGTGGGAGTTCAGCGCACTTCAACTCTAATCATTATTTGGCCTGAGCTCACAAACAAACGTGATAGCTTGCATTTGAGCATTAATCTTAATTACATGTAGGACTGCCACTCACTATGGGTCATCAAACAGAAGAGTTCAGGGTATACATGTAGTGCAGTTGTCTCGTACACCACACAAAACAGAAAATGTATAACCATGTTCACAAACTCTAGCCTGCTGTTTACAGAAAAGTAAGTTTGGGAAGATTTGAAAATTTTTGTGTAAGCAATTGTACACACTAAAGTTCTGTTGAGTACCTGGAAACTCAGTTTGAGTATACAGCTGAGAGTTGCTATTTCTTAATGTGGGGATTGTAACAGACAAATGAAGTAACTGCTTCATGACAGGTAACTGCTTATAAAGCATCCAGTCATTCAATCTGAGCATGCATGGAAATTCTGATTTTAAGTTTTTTGTATTTGTATATATACACCTGTAGATACAGTATATATGTAAACTACAGGCCAACATACTGTTGGTATTATTTAAAATATACTTCACAATCACACACCTACATGTACAAAGTACAGGGATGTAGATTAAAGTAAAGAGCTGAGTGAAATGGCCATTTCAGCATGGCTTTTGCTGGCTGTGAAGGCTGGAAAAATAAATGTGAAAATTGGGTAGGTTTTGAAGCCAGTTCCTATCTGTATTATTTGCCTATGTGGGTTTCACATCACTCCTGAAAGCGGTGTAGAAATGTGCAGCATACATAAACATTATAGCATCAATCAGTAACGTTTGATTAAGATTCATTCTACCTCTCAATATTTCACCTAATGGGGGAGGATTTATTATACAATGCTGCAGTATTTGATACATCGTGCCTTGAAAACGATCTAGTATTTCTCAGTAATTTAAAACTGCTTGACATACATCAACACTGATGTTTTTGATGTGTCAGCAAAAGCTGTTGACCAAAGGAACACAATGAGCACAAAATATTGTTAATCTCATGACTTATCTTTTTTACTAGTGATCATGCTGTTCTCCTATTAGTTCAGTCTGGACATTTGGAAGAAAGCAACAACAGCACTCTTTGTTTGATGGGTTACTTAGATTGTTGTTACACAAATTATACATACAATCCTCATGCTTTAAACTTTCTGTCACATTTTCTTCTGGACAATGTATTGATAAATTGTGTACAGGGCTTAAAAATGCACTGAAGTCTGTTAGACTCCAGCGTGATTAATCATGGTGTCATATTTTGAAAATGTGGTATCAAGATACATCTACAAAATGCTATCCATGAGGGTCACATGCTAAAGGGATTAGATGACCTTCATCATTTAAGAAAGTTATGAGAAAACTAAGTCCCCTCAATTGTATTACCTTTCATTTTGATTCCAATAGTAAAATGAACGTTGGCTGCGGGCAAATTATCAAATTTTTACCAAAATGTTATGGGCTTTAGGCTAAAGTTAAAATGACTCCCTGTGAGTGTTGTTTGGAGTTATAAGTAGGCGTTTGGTGTAGTATACACCAAATTAGGCATATTTGCAACCCTTGTGGAAAGGTTAGGGTTGGTAATTAGGAATTGCATGCTCTCTTTTCAGGCTTAGATGTATTTATCGTACTCGGCTTCTTCTGTGTAAGATGTGTTGTTTTTTATTGCTGCTTTTACCTATTTATTTCCGTCTTATAATAATATTGCATGCTGCTGGGAAAAATGTTCTTCACCATGCCCTATCTTGATCTTGCTTACTTGTTGCTTTAACTATTTAGCAGGCCACATCATTATTGTTATTTTGATATTGCTTAGAGGAACATTGTTTATTGTAATGTAGGTTTGTTTTGCCTGTGGATATCCAGAATGCTTTCGTATGCTCCCTTCCCTGATAAGTCGCCTAAATTTTGTTACCATTCCCATTAGCTTTTCACCATTCACTGGTTTGTGATTACAGCAGTTATTCTGAGAGTGACAACCAGCAAAACTCTGTTTGCTATTTCTATCTGCTACAGTAAGGAACAGTGTTGTGCACGTACTTGTATATGAAACTCTTATCTTTTTGAAAATAACTGTATTTGAAGAAACGGTTGCGCTGAAACATGCAAACAGTTACTTATACATTGCTTGTTACATTGCAAACACACACACATGAAAATAAAAAATTGACGTAGGGGAAGAGTTATAAAATGTACACAATTGCTAAGGAAAAATAATAAGCAACAACCCACAGTGAACTAACAGTACAAGACAGTAAAACTTAACATAACACAGTTTAAGTCCCAGTGCTGCCATAACTGTGCCTCAAAACCTATAGTGTAACTATCAAGCCAACATTTTTGTACATGTAAATTGCACAATAATTGTGAGAGTTGTAGGTACACTATTGGTTTATTGATCTTCACTCCTGAGATGTCATCCTTATGGTATAAGTAAAAGTATCTAATGTGAGGTATTCTAGTGGGATTGCTGTACAATATCATCTGATCTGCTTGTATCAATATCAGTATTATTGTCTTGTAAAGAAATGTATGTGTTTGATGACTACTGATGATCCTATTGCAAACATGTTTTCGTCATAAGTTTTAGCCTAGGTAAAGGAAACATGTACCTGTAATATGTGTTGTAATAGATCATTCTTTCCATCATTATTATTATTACTATTATTGTTATTGTTATCATTATCGTTATTGTTATTGTTATTGTTGTTATTGTCATTGTCATTGTCATTGTCATTGTCATTGTCATTGTTATTATTATTATTCCGTGAATTCAATGTTAGGGTTGAAATGTACATATACCAGCCCTACCTCCATGAAGAACACTAGGCTGACTCAATTGGATTCTGAATTTCTGTTTGAATCTCCTGTAATGTATTTTTTTACACTGCAAAAAGGTAATAATACCAGCAGGAAAAAAAATGATACCACTGCAAATGTAGTACAGTGAGTAAAGTGCAAGAGACAGAGGGAGGGTTGAAACACAAAGAAAATGTCTGACTACTTCAGAAGTGACTTATGTTTTGCTGAATATAATTTTATATTATTAGTATTGATTTAACATTGGTGGACTTAAAGTAAACAACAAATTGCAAATACACATATATTTTTTGTTACAAAACTTATTTTAATTCAACATACCTCTGCAATCTGACAAAGTGACCATATTCAACTTGATTTACCATGCCAGTCTTCTGTTTATTGTGACATAGTTATCTCAATTAAATGTGTGGTTGTTACACCTTTCACATTTTCAGTTCTAAAGGCTGCTTGTGACAGGGCAAAGTTGTATTTGTTCTCTTTGAATTTGTTTTATGCAGATCAAATAATGCAAATCAAACCTTTAATTCTGTAGCTGGTAAATTCAGCCATTTGTAAATATGGAGGAGGGGCATACTTTTAAAACATCAACAGATAATTCTGCTAGCAATGATAAACAGTTTTTTCTAACAAGGACAGTTGCAACTGCTACTCAAGTCAAATTAATGGCGGGTAATTCTGTAAACACTGGATCTTTTAAGTCCCCCAAAAATTGCAAGAAATGGCATTTCTTTACATTTGTGTGTCGATATGCACCTTAAGCTGGAATTAAAACTGTCTGAAAGATTAACCTTCATGAGAGATGCTCCCCAAATTTTAAGTGGCACTATGCTGTTGAGTTCTCACTGAAAGCATTTTTAAATTTGATTTGTTCCTTCTCGTCATTATCGTCTACCTTGTGGCATAGAGGTAATCAACAAGGTAGGTTTCTGGCCATGGTTCAGAGCTACTCCAATAATATCATCTTTGCCATGAAAAATGTTACCTAATGTGTTAAAGTCATGCAGAGCCTTGCTTGAGTAGATGAAGTAAACAAAATATTGATCTACGTGAAGGACTGTTGGTCTAAATGCCTACAAAATGCATTGCAGCAATGAAATAAACAGTAGTGCAATGCATTGCAGTAAAAGGCAAAACTTCAAAACCCATTGTATAAATTAGAATTGCTGCCTTTGCTCAGTCGTCCCAGGTCCCCTCAAGGCAGAAGGGATAACATCAAAGCAGTCCAGTTCTGGTATTATTAAAATGTCTACACATGCTTTGTATACGCGTATAGCCCCTTGCCAGCTAGTGGTCGCTTGATTTTTCAGTATTGAACTTATAAATTTGCAGTTGTTGGTTCCTAAGTATGTTTCATTTAATTGGCACAAGAAAAGGTCCACCTAGAGGAGGACTACACTTTATACAATGTAGTTCAAGAACACATGAAAGCTCTGTGGTAATGGAACTGGCTGACAGCAAACTTTGAAATATGAAGGTGACTGTTTATCGTAGTAGGAGTGACAAATATTCAATTAACAGCAGTCAGCAGAACTCCACCACCACAGGAAATTGTAAAGAGAGTACCAGAAGAGAAATGGCAGTCTTATTTTCTCCTGGTTAATTACTTCTGGCATTGTTCAATGTAACATTTCTGTAACATTATGGATGCACTAACTAAAAAATGTACTAAAAACATGTCCGTGAAATAACAAAATAAACGGGGGTTATTTTGATAGAACTGTCTGTGTTTAAAATAGGACTAACTGATGACAACATTGTTGTATTCAATAATTAACACAAATGTAATCCCCTATTTATGCAATACTTTTACTGCAAGGTGGCATTTGTGTAACATTTAAGTGACACTCAAATTATGGTTTGCATTAATTTTTACCACAGTAGAGAAAAGCAGCATTCTTTGCCATTTTGGAATGCAGGTTTGTTTTTTGCTTCTGTCATTTTGAAAAGGTCACTGTAAGAAATCTGTCTTAGACAACAGATATGCAAGATTTGTAGAGACAGGGTGCATGAAAGCTTTGTATCTTTTTCAGATCATGCAAGAATGTAATTTGTGTCATTTCTACATTAGACTATCGTCTTTCCCTTAAACACCAGTAACTTTTTCTTTATCCTTTGTAACTGCAATAGTCTGTCCAATATTGATATCAGAATTGTTTCTTGAATCTCATTCCAACAACAGAGTGTACTGTAACCATAGTCAGCCTTAACAGCTTTGTCAGAGAAGTGCAACTTTGTACTAATCTTTCAATACACACAGGGAAAGATGCACTGACTGGCCCAAAACTGCCGATTCTCTTTCTAAAGAGGTTGGCAAAGCAAACCACATACTGTACATTAGCTTACACAAATGGAATAAAAATGTTTTGCAGTTGTTTATAACAGCAATGTGCTGATTTTTGTCTGGGAGACAGAACCTGCATTCATTCGGCATGCTATGACACACGACTAACAGATCTCATTTGTAATTTCTTGCCATTGTTAAAGTAGTTATTTATATTCTCAAGTATACACTTTTAACTAAAGAATGTCAGTAATGAACACTATGTCGTTGTAGACCATTCTAGCAGTTATCAAATTTTAGGGAAACCACTCATTCAGTTATGGTTTTTCACTGAGTTTCTCCATGCAACAACACAACAGCAACAACAACAATGCACACTTAATTACCACATACAATATGCAACAAACTTTATACTATATTTCATACTGTGTTAGAATACCAAATGAAATTGCTTGGTTACTTAACATTAAATTTAGCTACACATATTTTTACAATATTATGGTATTATGGCACTAAATATCCAGTTCTGTTACAGTAGCAGAGATCAGTGTTGTTTGTCACATGCAGCACATGGTCAACGTGTCCTGAATGAGGATACAATATTTGTTCTTTTGTCCAAGACTACATATAGGCTCGATTTCCGCTGCTTCGTCGTGTCCGGTCTATTCCTTTCCTGAACAGTGGCTGGTAATCCAGCATAGAACTACATGTTGCGCTGACGTAGTATTTTTTAAAAGGGACAGTCTGATAGTCTGACTTTGCTTAACCTTTTGATTATGTCTAGTTTTGGAATTGTTATCATGTCATTATATTTGTTATTTTTTTCGTTGCTGTGGAATGATACAGGAGGGAGGGGTTTTGTTTGGGGTTTTTGGTACCTCTGCAGTGTTTCAGCCAGAGCGCGCCATTGCGGGAATCCCGCGTTACAATCAGAGATGGCCCCCAGAAAAACGAAAAAAGGGCCAATTTGGCCCTTTCCTTTTACATGACTGCAGGCTTAACACAGGCATAATATTTTAAAAGCCATCCCAGGGTTGGAAATTGTGATCGATACGGTCGCCAATGCAACAAGCATTTCATCCTTGGCGACCAAAAATTCTGGTTTAGTCGCCATAATACGGCATAATGGCGACTACGTTTCTCTGTGTTGACGATCAATAACGGTTATTTTGTCACAAATTATGTCCTTCTAGATAATCATATTGAAAGATCTTTGCTTCTAAAACATTCAACATAAGAAAAGAAGTCAATCCGTCCTTTTACTTTGCAGTATTGATTCTCTCACATCGGAAAACTTCAAAATGGCTGACAGTGTTTGAAATCGTCCTATAATGCATTGCAAACCCTTGATCATTGACTACGTCATGTATGCCTAAGGATTGTTCTCTTGTAATGCACGGATCCTTCATACTAGTATCTGATTCAAAAGAAACTTTATTGAGTAGAAACACTTCAGAAAGCACTTACTATTAAATTTTATCATAGATCCTAATAAACTGCTTTATTTTGCTTGGTACCCTGATGCATTTTTTCCTTCTGTGGCTTTCAATTTATTGGCCCCTTTCCTGAAAAATTGGCCCCTAAAAAAGATCTTTAGGGGCCACTTTGGCCCGGCTCAAGTAAAATTATCTGGCTGAAACACTGGAGCCTCTGCAATACGTTGTCTGTTGAAACATGCACACAGTTCTAACAAACCTGTACATAGCATATGGATGAAGATGTGCAAGTAAAATTATGTAATTCATTAGTGTAAAGTGACCTTTGTTGTATTACTTTAATTGTTTGTGGGAGTAAGAAGTTTTAGGGTTGGTACAATACAAAAATTAAATACTTTGAATCAATGTTCCTTGCTGCAAACTAATAAGACAACCGAGTTTTACATTATAAGTTTAAATTTAGTTTTGTTCTGATACACTGTACTTGTTAAGTGGTGTTGCTGAGTGTTGTGGGTAATGTGTATATACAATTTCCGATGTAAATACACATGTAAACAATGTGTTCGTGTGCAATTACAATAATTATTATTTATAAGTATATTGTGACCTACGTTGCGTTTATGTGTAATGTGTTTTTATCATCAGCGAGCTGAGAAACAAAAATATTTAACTGACATAAAGTTTCCATTTCAAAATAATGGAGGCATTAAGCTTTTCATGTATTTGTACGTTACACAGTGCAACAGAAAATCACATTTCGCCATTTCATAATCAAATTTTAGTTGCTTTTAACCAGTCCAAGGGTGACAAAGCTGACAGTAGATGCCAAGTGTGGAAGTTACTTTTTATTTCTCTTGTTTCAACTTCAAACCCATTTTATCTCCACACAGAGCATAGAAACATGCCTCTCGATGATGCTATGAGACTCGTTGGACAAAATTTTGATCAGTACATGCAAGATCTACGTGAACGAGCTAAAGTTAGCGGCGCACGGGATAGTAACAAGGACACGCCTGCAGCAATCCCCAAAGATGAGAAGACCACTGAGATATCGAGTCTCTTGAGTAAAGCAGCTACCGGGGCAGATCTTTCTGCCGAACAGCTCACAAAACTGATTGACAGCTTGTCTAAACGCCAAGAAGAAATTCTGGGAAGCTCTACAACTGCCAACGGCAAAGGAGGTAAAAATGCAAGGCATGATTTTTTTCCTGCTCCTGCTGTCGACAAGATTATGACTTCACTGTCTCGACAACTTTCTACAGCCATCTTTATTTAGCTAAATTACTTGAAATAGAAAATGGGTTCCTTACAAGTAGCCGTGCTTCACAACATACTCATCCACCACATCTTACTTTCTCCTATACAATCATGTATTTCTCTAACCCGTCTCCTGGAACCTTGGAGGGCCGTGTATTAAAGAATTTTATAAGGGGAGGTGAGAAGCGTGTCATTGATCATGAACATATGGCTGTTATTAGATTTCACGTAGAAATTATCTGCAAAGAAGTGGAATTTCAGGGGAAATATCTCAAATTCCCGCTCATTTGAATAATAATACAAAGGATTTTTTATAGGTGGCTCCCAGTTTAATTAAGTTTTGCGTTGACCTTGTCAGTGTCCGTTAAGAAATACAAATTGATGAACTGACTTTCTTTGGCAAGAACCCACTGCATCATAATATAGATGATATAAAGAATTCTCAAGGTTGTCCGTAGATAACGGGACATCATTCATTTAGAGTCTCAATCAGCTAGCAAAACTTGGTACATTGTCAGGAAAAACTGCAAATTCTTTTCTTAAGTGACAAACCTTAATTGCACAAACGGTCTTTTATCTCACCCAAAACAGAAAGTTGACAAATGCCTGAATTGTCAACCTCATCCAATGATTACGAATTAACTGGCCATGAGGTGACTTCTAGATTATTGTCGGTTCTACAGTTCACAAAATTTGTGAGATTTTATGTGTAAGGAACAGCGCAGTGCAACTGAAACAGTGCTTTTTTTAAAAAAAAAAAAAGAAAAGAAAAGAAAAGAAAATTGAAATAGGTGGCTGCCTCGGGGCAGCACCTGTTGGATAACAATAAGAGAGGGCTAGCCGGAACAACTCCCTCTAGAAGGTCAGTTTTTCAAAACGTCATGCATTCACGACAAAATACTGGCCGGTGTAAGGTCTTATTGAAAGCTCCTTACCTAAACTTAAGGTAAATGTAATTAGAGCCATGAAGGAAAAGGGTTGATGAAGAGATGGTCACGGTGTTTATATGGGCTGGGGAAATCACTAATGGAATGGAATGCCGTTCTGTGTTGGTTATCCAGAACAATCTCCCGAGCCAGGTGGGCATTAAATTGTGTCAAATAAGTCTTAAGTGTAAATTTGCTACCGAATTGACAGTGACCTTCTTGATTCCCCTTGGTTTTAACTTTGTTCAGTGTGCCCTTCAGGAAAGCTATTCTGTTATATGTATTAAATTAGTACAGTTGTAATTCCAGTATCGTGTGCCCTTTCCATTTGGTTTTCGTACAGGTGTGTTTCACTGCAGACGTGATTAATACACTCTGTTAAAAAAAGAAAGAAAGAAAACAAAACTTACCAAAGTGACTTACACCCAAAGTATCTTGAGCCGTTGAAGATTGTGAAGATCAACAGGCCTAATATAAATACAATACAATTTAACTGAGGTAGTAGGAAAAATTATTGACTATTGTTGGTTATCACGTGTTAGTTTTTGACTGTTCATCTTGGTTCCATTTGCACCCACTTTTCTTGTCAGGCATAACGAGTAGTCAACCCAGCCAGCCAGCTGTTGACCCACAGTCCATCGCCAAACAGCAAGCGGACCTTCAAGCAAAAATATTAAGCATTTTGAATCCTGGTGGAGGTGCCAAGCCTGCTAGTAGTATTAGTACTACTAGTCCCCGTTCTCAGCAGACAGGTGGTGTCACTGCACCAGCTGTACCAACTCCAGCCAAACCAACCGCACTGAGTACCACTGCAAAACCGATATTTCCATTGTATCCAACGCAACCAAAACCAGCGGCCTCTTCGGCCACTAGTGGATTTATCTCAACATCTGGAGTTGCAGCAACTACAACGAGAGTTCCAGCAGGTGCAACAGCATCAAGATCAGCCTCTTCCACAGGAGCAACTCAAGTTGGAAATGCTTATCAATCAGGGTCACCGTACGGTCAAACAGCTGCTTCTATGGCAGCAAAACAAGCAGCATCGTATCAATTTCCGAAGCCTACAACTCCTGCAGCTCAAAGTACTTATACTGTGGGCTCTAATCAAGCAGCTGTGGGAGCCTCATCAAGTTCTGTTTATGGCTCCCAGGCAGCTCGGCCATCTCAGAACTACTCAATAGGAACTCAGGCACAGTCTGGGAAGTTTGGTCAGCCTCAGCAATCTGCAGCTACTGCCGTCACGCGCTCTCCAATTCCTGTTGTTTCCAAATTCAGCCCTGCTGGACAAGCTATTGGTACGGTTGGAGCATCAAGGCCAGCTGTTAACTCTGCACAAAATATTGGCCGAGGAACACCTACTTCTGTGGGTGGTCCAAGGCCCGCCTCTAGTATCATTGCCGGCCAGGTACGAACCCCATCCCCTGGTGTTGCCAAAGGAAGAGCTGGTTTACTAGGAGCGTCTCCTACAAGTGGAATTGCAACTAGGGCACTTGCACCATCTGGGGCTGTGAGGCCCCCATCAGGCACTCCAGGTGCACGCATGGGTGCCCCCAGAGGCCCCTCACCGGTAGGCAGAGGCACTGTGAGGACTCCTTCTCCAGCAGGCATGCAAGGTCGAGGTGCTCCAGCTCGAGGTGGGGCAGTCCCAGTTCGTGGTGGAGCAATCTCTGTTCGAGGTGGAGCAACTGGAGCAACATCTGGAGCTGGTGCAACAAGACCACCATTAACGAGTCCTGGAGGCACTGCCCTGCAAACTGCTTCCCCAAGTAGGGGTGCCCTTGCTCAGCGAGGTGCACCAACAGTACGTGGTATTCCAAGTAGAGGGGGTCCAACTGGTGCAGCTCGTGGTACTCCACCAAGTCGTGGAGCTCCAACCCCTCGTGGTGCTCCAACCCCTCGTGGTGCTCCAACCCCTCGTGGTGCTCCAGGCCCTCGTGGCTCTCCCATGCCTCGTGGTTCTCCTTACATGCGTGGTGCTCCAGGTGGTCGTGGTGCTCCTTCATCCCAAGGTGCTCCAATACGCCCAGTGGTCCGTGGAGGTCCTTCTGGACAAGGAGGTGCCATAAATCGCGGTGCTCCGAGGGGTCGATCTATGATGCGTGGTGGCCCTTCATTTCGTGGAGGCCGTGGAAATCCTGGTGGATATGGTGGATATTGATTTAGCAGCGTGATCAGGATTACTGGACTTTTTAAATGCAGCTCCACTGAACGGACTTGTCTTTTTTCACAGTGAACATCTATTTCTGCCATGACAGTTAGCGTTGCATTGTTATTATGAGGTTTACGCGTGCCCTTGTTTAAGTCATTGTGTGTCTGTTTGCTCTATTTTCATTTGTGATGTGTTGTCTTGAGCATCACTGTTGACATCTACATTTCTGCATGTGTAAAATTTTTATCTGTAATTTTACAGTTGTAATCTTGAATCTTCCCAAGTTTTTATTGTCAACGGCTATTAACTTGTTAAATCTCTTATTTAGCAGGGCATTTACAAAATGTATTTTATGGTCTTTATGAAATAACTAGCAGATATGTGACAACGTTTTAATTAATACAAAGCACATTGGTGTTTGTTTTTCCAACTGTTTAATTAAACTTATACATCGCAATCTTAGAGACGTGTAAATTGTTCTGTTGACCTTCAGGGATTCACTGTGTTCTGAAAACCATGAAATGAATTGTTGAATCGTTGAATTCGAGACCTTGAGAACTCATGGCACCGATAATTATATAGCTTTATTTTCCCTTGTGTTTGTATCTCAACTGGTCTCTGAACTGTTCACCGCTGTACTGGGTTTGCACGTCTGGGGCGTGGTTGTGATCTGTTATCTATTGATTCCTGCCGTGATACATGTATGTTCACACAGGTTGTAGCCAAAGCTTGAATTGACAAATTCTTTTTAACTCTAGTTTCGTGAATGTTCAAAACCAAGTGAATAAGAAAGGTTATCACAACTCAAGCGCTGACGATAAATAAGTAAATAGTGTGCGACTTATGAGACCTTTAGTCTTCTTTGAACAAAACACTTTATTTTTATGTATATTTTACTATTTTCGCGGTCTTTATTTTGCTTCTGTCACAGCCTATAGAGGTCCCAAGGAATAGGCCCACATCCTTCGTTGCCGCCATTGATCGACGACTGTCTCAACGTGTTTCGCTGATGATTGTCGGGTCGTGATCCTGATCTGTGAGCTTAGCCATTCTCAGTAAACGTCCCTGCTTCGCAATAGCCAAGTAATGATTAAGCTGAGGTTACTCGGGTCGAGGTCAACACATGGCGAAACAACTGAGGGCATTGCCGTATTATGCCAACAAGATACATTTTGTAATAACCATGAAACAACAAAATATGACTAACAGTAGTAGTTAAAAGAAGCCTTCCTCGTCTTTGTATATAGCGCCTGCATTTTTAAGATTGTTTGGACAGGTTGTAACAAAATCATATTACCTTCACCTTTAACATCCATTACCTGCTGATAATTTTAAGAGATAGAGAATAAATGTGATACCGAGTATCACATTTATATGCCTATTCTCTTGATAGTGTCGTCTCTGTTTTGTATTTTAACGTGCTAATGCTAATGTACCATCTTGCAGTATTTAAATTTCTGCTACCTGTATGTCACCTCAGTCTGAAGATGATATAGAATTATACCGAAAAATTACAAGCACATCAACGATTCCTTGCATTTGTTGCCTGTATTATATAGACAGTGCAATACTCGGTATCACATTTATTCTCTTCGCCTTTAACGGAGTAAGTGAAACGCAATTTCTCGTTCAATGGTCCCCTCCTGTGGATGGATCTTTCTTTCATTGGGCCCCCAGGCGACAATCAAGTAAACCAGGGTAATTTATAATATGTTATCGTTTTAGTATTGTACTGTTTCTTATTCTTATATAATCAACAACGAAGAGACTCTGTAATAGCTTGATCGTCAACCGATATCCTGGATTACAGACTTTACACAGGTTTCGTAAGTGAACACTTTCAGGGCCACCTTTTTTGGGTGCCATTTCGTGTTTGACATTCTAACTATTGCTTTATTTCATTATTTTATTTTGTAAGTTTTCCACTGTAGGACTTGAACTGGTAGCTGGGATGAAAACAACGGCTTATAAGACTAACAGATACCTAAAGGGCTGCAAGGAGAGTGGCCATTTCACCGATAATACCAAGTTGACATTGTTGATGAATGTCTACGGTCTTGTGTCGAATTATGATAGCCTTTTGTTCGACATTTATCTCCGCTGTACTTCCTACCTCTTAAGTTACAGACCAATATATTAAAGAAACACCTCCGTGTTACACAATTTCATTTTGGGGAAAATTGCCGTTCCTTTGCCTTTGTAAACTTCTTGACGTCCTTACATACAAGAGCCCTGTATTTAATGTCCAATCATCCTTAGATAATATGCATACGTATCTGTCATATAAGTTGGAACAATGTCTGCTGAAGTTATTACACAGTGTAACATTGACTTGAACCATCATTGTTAATTGTCCTCGAAAAAGACAACCTAACGAACTTAAAATTTTTGGAGTTAAATCTTATTGGGCGCCAATAAAATGGAACTTTTAAAAATAAACAATTTTATAGTTCCAAATGGTTCAGTGACACCTTTTATATCATTGTGAACGAAGAAAGACGATTCGGTGCACTTTTAACAACTTAAATATGTTATTGTTACGTATTATTGTTAGATTATTTTTGGTTTGAAATGTAATAAGTACGTTTTAGCTCTTTTAACCTTAATCCCCCCGTAGATCCACGTCAGCTCATGACAACCCCTCACAACCTACTGAGCAAATAAAGTCAATAACAATATATAGTAGGATATATAGCCATAAAGGTATTTTTCGAGTCTTGAAAATACGTTCTCTATTTTCCAAGCCTGCAACTATAAGCTGACCTTTGATCCAACTCTGAACTGCAACCGTAACTATACATCGAAACTTATTGTACGCTTACTGACAGCTATAGCTCAGCTGACTCTTAAACTCCAACCCTCTCCTGACGTTTGGTAGCTGCGGCTCCGTTAGTTCAGCTGGCAGTCATATGCATTTCAACAGAAATTCTACTTCCTTGAGTTTCTTTCCTCTATGTTGATTTGTGTTCCTGTCCTGAAGATAACGTGCTATTGACTGGTCGGTGGAAATTAATTGTGGAGCCAAGAGGAACTTCACTGCCTGGTGAGTCTGACTGTTGTCCTTAAAAGAACAAAAATACACAACCGGTAGCGGCGTTCTCGCCTCTTTGTTGGTGTTGTTTTGCTTATTTTTAAGCTAAGCCTTCCTCATAAATCACCAGGTTTGGAACTGAGAATTGTCCGTTAAGAGCCAGCAGTATCTATCTCACTGAATACCTATATTTCAGTTGGCTGTGAAGACCGGTTGACCACTGGAAAGTGTCAAAGAAAATATAAACTTGAAGCCTGGTACCTGATTTACCGTACGAATCAGTGTTGCGACCTAAATTCGGTCAAGCGAGCGCCTTGAAATCATGAAAAGGAAAAATAACAGCCACAAGGATGTGTTGTGGATCTTAAGCAAATGTCACCTTTTATGGTGTTCCTGTGCTGCTTTCATTCTTGATCCTGTTTCTGAAGGGCATTTAGTTTTAGGGAAATGGCACTTGGGGTACCAAAGAACTGTCTCAATACCTATTGTTTCTGACCGCTTATTTTGTTAATATTTATTGTGTTTTTGATTACATTTCTATCGACTATGTGAGTTCAGCCTAGCGAAATTTTACAAAAAATAATGGCGCTTTATAAATCTCTTTTTTTGGGGGGAGGGGGGGGGGGGGTTGGTCAGTGTATTAGTTGCTTTCCCGGTCTTGGCAGCGGTCAGCGGTCTTGTCTGCTGCTCAGCCTTGCATTGCATCGGGCTTGCGCGTGACGTTGGACACGAGGTGTATGTTGGTCCTCGCACTCCTGTGTAAGAAGTTCTTGTACAACCATTCTTTGCACTCCTAAGATTCCTGTGAAGGGCGGGTCTGAAAACTCGTGGGTTACAATCAATTTTGTTTATGAAAGACAAGCAAAAAACGGTGGATTGACGGCAGTTTGTGCTATTGATTTTGGCACCCACGCCTTACAGATTCAAGGCACACTATTCTTTTTTAATGGGGACTGGCATGAAGACCAGGAAGGCCATTTATGACAGGCTCTTTTTAGCGTTTTATTTTGTGTCCGAGCCCACGGTTCACAGAACTCGCTCACAATTTAATCAATTTTGGCAACAAATGACGGGCTAAAACGTTCAAGTGACGGGCTTTAGTCACGCAGACAATATGTAAAGATCACAATGAGCGGAGTAAAAACTAGCAGCTAATCTGGATTTACTGCGACTAAACAATCGGGAACAAATCACAAAAATTAATTGTTAATATTTATGTTCAAAATCTCACTGTATATATCAGCATGGGTCAGATCAGGGCATCAGGGCATCAGGCCAGATCGAATTCGTAATGATACCGGAAGTGAAACGCTTGTGTTCTGTTTACTTTACATTTTATTATTGCGTCACGCAACTAGCGTACTTGCGTCAATGGGAGCAAATGAACGAATCACCCGACACCGAGAGATTATGATCCTTGCCCGGAACTGATTCCCCTGACTGGTTTTCTATTCCTCAGGTATCATTATTATTTCTATCCATGAAATAAAGCAAGTAACAACAGATTAACGCCCTTAGTTGGCTTTGACAAGAGAGCCGCGTGAACGTTCCTGAGATGGAATTCTAACCTGGATAACAATCTGTTTTGATAAAGAGTCGTAAATACTAGGTCCCAAAATACGAAATGCAACCTTAACATCAGAAAGAGATGACAATGACCCGATTAAAGACTGTCGTATAATGCACACTTTCCGAGAACAAGCAAACGGGTTTAAATCACAAGAATAGGCGATTTGTATGATGACCATGATGGTTTCATTTGACAATCCTTCACTTTTTCTCTTCTTATGCTAATTAGGGCAATTATTATTTATACCCCATTGGGACTTCAAAATTTACATAACAAAGACAAAACGAAAGGAATCTGGTAGTTGTCAAATGACGACAACGTGCATATCTGCCTTTGGTTCAGCAGTAGATTTCTCCACGCTCTAAAGCAAGTGACACGACGCAGGTCAAAAGGGCCTTTTTGTTTCGGGTTGGGGGATATAAAAGGTTAGGGTTCTCACGATATGTAGTACAGAAAAGAGAATATAGCTCTATTAGTGGTTAGGGGGTGCAAAGGTATTTTGAGGGTTTGAATTTAACGATTTGGGTTTTTTTTTTAAGGTGGAACGTTTTTGGTGGACTATTTTGGGGTAGAAAGATTTCCGCGAGGCTCTTAAGGGTCAGCAAAAGGGTCAATTCACTGGGCCAGTTTACCTCCAGCAATTAAGCTACTGCAGCCAAATTATGATACAAAGTAATTTGAAATCTTGTCAATAATTAAGAGCTTCTTGTTTTGTCGGTAATGTTTTTGAGCTTTGGAACTCTACATAGTATTTGGTAGGAAGATAAAATACTCCAAGTTTGTTACATCCACCACTGCCGGTCTGGTACTTATTGAACTTTGTCTTTTGCTTGGGTTTGTAGGTCGCAGTGGCTGACGCTGTTTGGAGGCTGAGATGAAAAGAACAAGCAAGAAAGATTGATCGTTGCTGTCGTTCCATGTCAGGATACTAGACCAAACATCAGTAGTTCATTGTTAAGGAAACGGAGAGCAGTGATAGCCAATTCCTTCTTTGCCATTGGTCGTAGGGTAAATATCTTGTCGTTATTATTATTTTTTGTTAAATCAGTTACTTATTGTTTCCCGCCATTGGCGCCTCCTTAAATCTTCTTGTCTTCTACCTCGTCCTAGACCATCTTACACTAACTTCCAAGTTCTTTTACCTGTCTTTATCCTTACTAATTCTATCCATCGGTTGTCTTTATTGCAGATTAACATCGACTCCCTAAGGAAACTGAAAAGACTCCTTATCTTGATGGCTACTATCCAGATGTAACAAAACTATGGAACGATTTTGAGGAAGAGATGGCACCCAGGCCATTGGGGAAACAACCATTGCGGAAAAGTGACTTTTCTTATCCCAGACGCCAATAAAGAAATTTAAAAAACTAAATGATGAGTGTCGGTCTGGTCTCCATCCTACTTTTCATTCCAATTGTAAATTGTGTTGTGTTGTGGGACTCTCACAGACAACGACCCATCACTAATTAACAAAATTCCTGAGGAGACTAAAAGGAGGGCATTTACGGTTGCTTGAATTAAAAAAGCTTGACTGAAATTTTTTGAAAGAAATTGATAAGCGCGCGTACTCAACTGAAAATGTCAAATTGACAATTAATTCAGTCCCCGCGAATTCTCTAAACCGTGGAGTTTATACTAAGGCGAGAAATAACTGGAATGGGTATTTGAACGAAATTTCAGTTAGAATTTTACTAAAACAATTAGATTATTCGCTCTCGATTTCTATGAGGCGATAGTTGATTCGGCCTTCGGCTTCGTCAACTATCACCTCCTAGAAGTCTCGAGCTCACAATCTAATTGTTAAGTAGCAAACTGATGTGAATTTTAATCATTCTAGTTTTAAAACATCGCGATCCTTTCGGTCAGCGCCAAGAATCACTGCACGACTCTCCAGTGACCTGCGAGTTTACACAGAACGACGTCTCATGAGTCGCGAACTGTCACAGGTATCTACTTTTTGTACTTGCTAAAAGAATCGTGGCATCTTGGGACGAGGATAATACTCGTACTGGGTGGTAGCCCATGATTATATCGCACTGATTCACGGTTGACATCTAGACTAGGATTAATCGGGCAAGCAAGTACTACTTCGTAGAACTTTGTTGAAACAATCGATGACTTTCCGACTAATATTATCCGATCAAAAGAATAAAAAGAACTATCGATGGTTCCCCGAGAGTTAACATGGCAAGTGGCTCAGCATCTTAGGGCTCTCGTTCCACTCTTACTCCTCTCCCGGGTATAATCCTCGCTTCCTTTTCTCTGAGGTTGTTGCCTCCTGTCCACTCCCCCCCCCCCCCCCCCCCACAATCCCCACAAACACGTAATGCTTCACTGATTTCCATAAACGAGTTGTCTTCAAACGTACCTAGCATAGTATTCTCAAATGTGGGAATAAGGATGGCAAACTTGTCCCACACTAGAACGCCAAACGGCTCTTCAGCTAGCTTTCATGCAAGGCCTGGTTTTATTTACTGAACGTTTTGAAGGAGAGATCTTTGCACGTTGTCCTTCGGTAGGATTTTCAAATGAAAAGTTCAAATGAAGCCTGATGATGCCGTGGATCGGCAAATGCTTGCATTTTTAAGGCTTTTAAACATCAATTTTAACAGTAGTTTCGGGTCCATTTGAACTTTTGTCACTATTGTTGTTTGAAAGAGTGCTTCACTTCAGCCATGACTTTTTTTTAAAACAAAAAAAAAGCAAATGACACATTTAAATAAGATTTTTCAGGTGCAAAGCACATTAAGAAACCCGATTGGCTGTGATAAAACGTTTGCCCGTCCAGTTCTTTTCTTTTTTGTCTTGCTGTTTTTAACACTAACGTGCTGACGTCATTAATATATTAATAATGGAGAACTTCAGGAGAACTTAAGCAATGACGACGGCGAGCTCGAGGACAACAGCTGGCAAAAAAATATATATATATTTTATCTTGGAATTTGATCCGTTCAGTGCGCCTACTGGTCTCAGAACTTGCTCAAGCTAAATATGTAGCGCCAGCGTTCAATTCCAAATGAAAAAAAAATTAGCTCTCGCCGTTCGCGTTCTCCAAAA
Organism: Orbicella faveolata; assembly: GCF_042242905.1. Lineage (NCBI taxonomy): Eukaryota > Metazoa > Cnidaria > Anthozoa > Scleractinia > Merulinidae > Orbicella > Orbicella faveolata. The sequence continues at coordinate 22,787,033 of NW_028301558.1, forward strand.
TACGCAAAACTTTGTCATTTCACGTTTTTATCGTGCAGAGGACGTCAATGTAATGTACAAAGATTTATAACGCACGCGCACAACCATTGTTTTACTCATTTGAAAAAAAAAGTTTGTTTGGTGGCGTTCTCGTTACCGTCGTGGTTCACTTAAGTTTTCTCTTTCCGATAACCAACGGACCCCGTTGAAAAGAAACAAAATGGATCGAAATAAATCCACCAATCACATACCACAGGTGTGACCTTTACAACCCGTAGAAGTAAACACAAGCAAGCGGTTTTCTTTGATATTCATTTTATTGCAAGCAAAAACTCTGTGTGTTGCGCCAGGCTGTTTCATTCCCCACGGCATGTTTAAAGTTTACGTGTTTTAGTCCTGAACAGGAACGAACTCAAGTCTGATGATTAGGCGTACTCTATCTTTCCTTCCTCCATCTCAACACATGATCATCCCTTTGAAGTAGGAACAAATTCCGAGGATGATCAGTCGGTACTCAGTAATAGCTCGGTACTTGACGACTCGGTGGAATCGGGATCGGAACTTTGTCGGTAGCTAGTCCGCGAGCGACCAGAAGGATTCTCGGTTTTTGAGGCCAGATTCTCCCTGTAAGGATCTTTAGTTGAGCCACATTCCTCAGTGTGATAATGCTGTGAATAGTTCCAAGCCTGCCCGAAATCATAACCGCTATAGCCTGTGAAGTAATCATAATTATTCCAATCTGTTCCCGAAGTGTTCGCGGCGTTCTCATTGCCACTGTACTCATCTGTGCCAGTGTTTTGGTACGAGTTTGTCTTACTGCTTTCCGTTTCATTGGCATGAATCGCCTCTCCTTTCTTGAGCGCCTCGTCCAATCTTGTGCAATCCGTGTACACATTCTGGAGAACCTCCGCCTAAAGTGAAGAAATAAACCCCGAAACATTCAGTAAATAGAATCCCAGGGACACCGCCTTTGTGGAAATATGCTGAAACATGACAAACGTGGGCAAAACATACATGTAGACTTCGGAGACTAGTTGGGCCGGAGCGCGCAGTAAAAATTCAGATTCTGTAATGCATTCATGATCCTGGATGTGGAACATTCAAAGTCGGCAGATGGATAACAGAAAAAGTGAGTTCAGTTGACAGTCTGAGCGTTTCACAAATTAAATTTAGAAAAAAGCATTTCACAGGATTTCCATACAATCGCTGTATTTCACTTATCTTTGCCAGAGTTTCAAAACAGCGCATTTACCTTTTTGATTGACGAAAAAAGCGGCAGAAATTTCACAACCCATAAATAGCTGTTATTGCAGTTGAGTCTGCGGTCAAAAATTCTTTTGTTTTAAAAGGCATGCAAACGAGGCGAAAGGATTTAATACAATGCAGAATAGGCCACTTTCGATATATTAAAATTCAGCTTGACAACGAGGCCTAGAGGACACAAACAAAAGAAATGAATAAACATGGTCATTCAATTTCCGTTGTTCGTGTCCTCTAAGCCTCACTGCCAAGCTGAATTTTAATATATCGAAAGTGGTCTATTGACCCTTTCACCTCGTTTGTGTGTCAAGCCGCTGATAACTGCAATAACAGCTATTGTTAATTGGTCATTCAAAATTCACTTTGTAAAGAACTTGCTGGTGCTAGAACCTTGATTGAACTGTAGATTATAGTTGAGTACACTGCAGCGGAAAAGGTAAAGCCCAGTTTTCATTGAACAAATCGCAAAAGACGAAAAATACAATGCCCCAATCAAAGCTCAAATCTTGCTAAGCGCTGGAAAAAGGGCGTGAGGCAAATCACTATTTTGATTCTGATTAGTTAAAATTTGCTTTCGATAGGAAACCAAATAACTACAAATTTACATATTTTTTTATTTGTACTCAAACAGTTAGGCTACTCTATAACCAACTCATTTAATCCTCAATGATTACCTGCTAGAACACAAAAAGCTAAATTTCATAAAAATAACAAAGCCCCTTAAAATTTAATATCACTTTCTCACTAGGTTCAACCCTCCTGACATACCTGCTCGATTTGTTCCTTGGTCAATGGGCCGCATTCCACAGGGTACTGTTTGTCTGTGTTTGGATAAGGCCCTGTTACCTGAGCACCTGTTGGATAAGTGGGGCGAGAAAGAGCCGCTTGAAGTAATCCTCGCTCAGATGCAGCCTCAAGTACTCTTTGCTTAGCTCTTAAAAGCTCCTGCATGAACAGATCCAAAAATAAACAATAATTAGTTATTTTCAACACAAACAGCGAAATTAATAACAGACGTTTTGACCTCGTCAGATGTCAGTTGTCAAGTAAATGTGTTAGTTTTTGCATTGTAAATAGATCTAAAATAATTATGCGCATAGTGACAAGAAAACAAGAAGAAGTGACTACTAGGAAATTATGTTAATTAAACAAAAACTTTTGCTCTGATTGAGTCTGACTGACCCCAGTATTCAAAACTCAGTACTTCTAGACTGCCACCTTCATAAATGGCAATCACACTAAAAAAAAACACTATTGAAAACAACTATTGCTTCAGGAATGTAAGTAGATTACAACCTCTAATAAGTGTAGTACTATTTCAGAGGTACATGTATTGTTTTGGGAAACGTTTTGAATGGGCAAAGGCCAGCAAATTATTGAGATCTAATCTCTTGTTACTTTATTTGTCAATGCAATGTTAAGCACACAGGTAATGAGAATAAAGAAACTCATCAGGTGGTGGATGACAACTTGATGAACCATCCTCAAGTCAAATACATGTAGGCAAACTCTTAGACCAGACAGGAGACATCTCTCAAGATTGGGTTGACCAAAATCCAATATTGTTACGCAGAAAAGAAATCTGTTCACCTCTTTCCTTGATTTTGGATTAGGGTCATCAAAAGCCCATCTGACGTTGAGCAACTCTCTGTTGTCCAACTTTTGGTCTGACATTGCAATCTTGATGGAACAAAATAATGTTAGCAGCACAGTACTGATTAAGAACACTCACTTGGAAAACTGGCATAATTTTATAATCTATTTTTGTGCTAAAACACCATACGTTTTCAAGAAAACAGAAATGAGCATGACATGAATCTTTAAAATTTGCAATCAAATAATACTGATGTGGTTGTGATAAACCCTCTTCACCTTACCTTTGCAAATTCAGCATTCACTCTATTCTTGTAGCGTACAAAAGCTATGTTGCGTTTTGGTATTATTCTTATATCCTGGAAAAATCATAATAAGCCAAAATAATGATTAAAAACAACAGATTTCAATTGTGATGTGGCTAATGTGTGTTGCTCTTGACTTGAAAAAGCACCAACAAGCTCAGTTTATCACTCACCTATCAACTGAAATGGGTGTGTGTGGAAATTTGACATGACATAGTCTAAAAGCATCCATTCAGATAACTTTAAAAGGGATCTATATGTCAATAGTTTGATTCATCAGTATAATCCTGAGTATCTTGTTTGTTCATTTCTGACAACTTTCTCAAATTATATTGACTTTCAATTTTTAGAAGACATGACACAAAAATATGATTTTATCCTCATAGTGCCAAGAGCCAAGCCAAGAGCCACTAATCTCACACCCGCAAGAGTTCATTTCCTGTTACAATGTCTATTTAAAACATTCTGACAAATAAGATGTTTACCTCAATTTCACCCCACTCGCCAAATTCAATCCAGAGTAGTTTTTCCAGTGTTGATCGATTACCCAGCCCTCCAACATAAAGAGTTCTGCATTCTTTGTCAAAAGTTCCAATTCCTCCCATGTCATCCTTGTGTAGACGGTGACGTTCTCGGCCAAAAACATCATGAGCAAGGTCAATTCTTAAGAAGAATAACCAAAAGAGAACACATGTGACTCCCGCTACATGAACAATATTGCTACATTACAGGCAAGCTCTATAACTACTGTTTCAATCTATTGCTACATGTACCTTGCTTTGACTTCTGTCTATTGAATAAAAATACTTAACTTTACTTTAGAACCACATAGAACTGACAAATGAATGAATGCTTACTGACCTTTTTTCATCTTTATCAGTCGGTATTACATGTAAATATCCACATTCAGACCCCAAATGGCAACAGCCTCTGGCAAAGTAGATGCAGTAATAATGTTTGTTTCCACCAGGGTCATAAATGTTAGCCTTGGTAAACCCTGCATCTGTTTCAATGTAGCACTTTGTCTCTGAAGGTCCTGCAAGGAAAATTTGCCTCTGTAATTAATATTGGTGTGTCTTCACTCCCATCATCTGCCTTTAGGTATCCAGTAACAATTTTACTCTTGCATGGCTACATTTGGAGGTTTTCTATATTTTTGTTGTTGTAACAGTCGTGTCCATTAAGAGGTGAGTAGTGTAAACTGAAGATTGTGAGACCATTATTTGCCATTCTTTAATTTTATTTTGTGTTCTGAGAGAACAACAGAGGAATATAATGATCTGCATTCTGCATTTTACACTATTAGATTGGAACATATATTTAAGGCGACTTTTCACATGACTGACCGTGGTCTTTATTCTCCCACCAGTGTTCTCCCACCCAGCGATCGTACCATATGTTGTATTCCGTGGTCCCCTCAGGAATCCAGTGCAACTTTTCTCTTTCCTCGGGATCTATTTGTCTGCGAGCTGGTCGAGTGAGAAGTGTCTTAACCTTAGCTTCCACATCGGCAGCAGATTGTTTGAAGTTCTCTTCCTCATTAAAATCGCTGGTATTTACTGATTCATTATGAGACCCATGATAAAATTGGTTTGCAGGAATGAACAATGGATGAATGGAATCCCATTCAGCTGGTTTTTCCCACTGTGTTCGATAATCGCTGACATTTTGATAATAGTAGAGTCCGCTGTTCCAGTCATATAAAGCTATCCATGGGCCACGCTGCTCGTACCATTGTGAGCTATAGCCAGCCTGTGTACTGTAATTAGTCGTTACTTCATGTGTGGTTGTAGTTTCATGTCTCTTGTGTTGTATATTTGACGAATTTCTATCGCTATCATCCGTGTTCTCGAGCTTTCGTTTAGCGGCCATTTTGAATTTTTAGGTAAAAACGGCCGGTCGCATTCTTGCAGCTTCTCGTCCCATGCCCAGACCTTGCAGACCGCAGAGCCTTGGCACGAGATTCTTGTCTAAGATTTTAACGAATTCATGATCATTTTCCTTCCCGAAAAATATCCACTGGTCAGGGGCAGGAGGGAGAAGAAACAATCCTAGTCGTTGAAACCGGGATAAGTGGTATTCAGGAGGGTACTGCAACAGTTAAAACTCAATAAACTATCTATCTCTATACCTCTTTATCTCAGGAGCCGAGCCACCCAATTTGCCTAGAGGAGGATTGGATAGGTGTTATAGAAATAAAGGAGTAATAGTCCATGTACTAATTTTTTTTATTGATTAATACACGATTTTGTACTGAGTTTCTGATTTCTGTTATTCGGGAACGGCGAGGACTTCTTGTCTACTGCATGATTTATGCATCAGTCAATTCCAGCAGTGCCCATTCCCACCCCGGGCAACCGCGGGGCATTTGCTCACGTTGTCAGTCCCGGGGGTGGGGCATCTGCAATTTTATCGCGGCCCCGGGGCTGGGCATTTGCGTACCCCGGGGTGACCCCCGGGCATTTGACACACGTGTTTTCGAAAGTGCCATGGATGAGTTCATCGGGAAAGACGAGGCGTTTGTCGAACAATGACTTGTCCGTCAGGGACTAGAGAAACTTGTAGATGTTTTAAAGGTGTGTTTTCTCAATTTTAGATATTTCTTCATTACTTGTAAGCATATATATTTTGTTTATCACAAAACAATCACTGACGTGAACACGACTATTTTGCATTTCGCATTCAAAACTAGCCTAGCATTTTTTAAATTCATGAAAGTGGAGTTAAAATACTTAAGGTTTGTGAATTCAAATGATGCGATCTTCAAGACAGATCTTGCGAGCTTAAAATGCAATGCAATGTCTTGATTCTTCACAGAAAAAGTAGCCTGCGAAAAGAGGCACCTATCATCGCTCGCGGCTGGAGGCACGTCCGCCGCGATCCTAGCTATCCTCTAGCAAACTGTTAAAAACAAATATAAAGAAATAAACATAATCAGAATTAACTAACACGTGCTGTTGTCCTTGAAGTTTTACCGTTGCATTGAAATACTGAACAGTTGAACGTTTTATTCACTGATCAATAAAAAACTGCAGAGGTGTTGGAAGGCGACGATCCCGGGGGCGGGGCATTTGCCCTCTTTCTTCGTCCCCACCCCGGGGAATTTGCCCATTTATTTTCAAAAAGTGCTAATGCCCGGGGGTTAGCCCGGGGGGGGGGGGGATGGGCACTGCTGGAATTGGCTGACGCATTAAGACCTCGACTTTTCTTTTCGTTCTGCAGCGTGGCCAAGGGAATAAATAAATAAATACCTTAGAAAATAAGACAACTAGCTGTCCGTCTTAGTTCCATGACTTGTGGAGGGACAGGGGGGTCAGAACCTCCGCCAGTTCCGGTACCTTTATCTCCCGCCTCTTGCCCTTTTATATGTCCTACTCTCGTCCCCCGATAAGGGACTTGAACCTCTGACTAGCTATACGGCTGCACAGTTCTTAGGCGGAGGTAAGCCTGTTTTATTAATTTCAGCCCAAACACAAATTTTCGTTTTGTCGTTTGCTCAAAAGTCGCAAGTCATGCTCAAATAACATTTTGGGGTTTTGCTTCTGAAGGTATTTTAAATAGAAATTACAAAAATTATTGTTTTGCAGATCTCTCCTGCTTCTTTCCCTCTTAAAAATCCCGCTTCCCACTCTTTCCTCTCTCACCTCCCTGGCTGTCACTACCACTCACTTAGTCAAGCAAGGAAAAGAAGCTAAAGAAAGGCCACTTGCAACTTTTTTTCTTCTTTTTTTTCTCCACTGCTCAACGAAACAATTAGGGAAAAAAGAAGACCACTAACGCTAGTGATAATAATGTGGGTTGTTACTATCTTACTGCGAGTAGCGCACTGAATAAAAAAGGACTTCGTCAAATATGGAAAAAATTGATTATCGAAACACGTTTTTATTAGCAATCGCACCATCTTCAACCCAAAATTCGGAACTCTACGCAAGTTTGATAGAGATGAGAATAGGTTGGTATCTACGCAAGTATTCACTTTTTCATTGATTTGTTTCAAATGTTTTCCGTGAATTTGGACTTTCCTCCAACGCTTACAGATCAGTGCCGGAGTCTAACATAAGCCGGCGCCCTGGGCAAGTCACCGGCTACTTCAAGCATTTGCGCTGGGTAGTTTTTGTGGCCGTCGATAAAATCCGGAACATGGAACATTCCAGAACATCCCGGAACATTCCGGAACATCCCAGAACATCAAATAATTATCATAATTATGCGAAAAACATGTAAAATTAAATTTTTAAAACTAACATAAACAAAAATAAACTGGTATCACCTTGAAATATAAAAAGATATTATTGGGGATAGGGGAGTCGGTAACAGAGGGGTAGGGAGCGTTGGGTATTCATTCAACTGACCACAATGAGTGCAGGCTCCTCTTCTTTCCCGCCAATTGCGTCAGGTTGCTTTTCAGCTCCTTTTCAGTACTCTGTTTTTTTTCACAAATTTTTGGCAGGCGTTGCGTACATGTATCAGATTTGTTGGCATGCGCACACTTTCCGCAATGAAGCGCTGGCAACGGACTATGATGTCGGCTATTGCCAACGCAGAGAAGTCCGCATAGAGAATACGAAGGCAGTTTTTGGAAATGTTACTCATGAAGATCAAAAGTGCTCCAAATGTATTCCATGAGGCGGTTTGAAAGGTGTCTTAACAACAAACCTTTCAACAGTGCAAGTATTCAGATTCTAAGACAAACGAGAACAAAACGATATCACTGATTTTGTAGTTATAATTCATGTATGTGACAGGAACGATATCGCCGGAAGTCGCCTCAATCCTTCCGATTCAGCTGCAGCTTTTTTTCCTATATTACGAAAGCTTTAACGATATTGATATTGAAACTTTTTCTTGAACTCATATAATTGAAATAACAATAATAATGAAATTAAAGTTCATTTGTGCTATAACAGTTCAATTTATTATTATTATTATTATTATTATCATTATTATTAATAAAACATGAACTACAATAGGACAATTAAAGGAGAGACAATAGGTAATACAGAAGGTAATGATATGTGTTACAAAAAAAATACAAAAAGAATAACAAACTATTACAAAGTACAACATTTTGAGTAGGAAACAATTACTAAATTAAGAATTGATTAAATTAATTAAGAATTAATTAAATTAAATAATAACTTAACTAAAATGAAAAAAAAAACACTCAAATAAAGTATTCCCACTTTTTGTTGAAATTGTCAGTGGTTTTATTTTTAACTGCAATTTGTTGTGAAGTATTTAATTTGCTCTTAAGTAAAGAAGGAAAGGCGTCAAAGGGTACATCACCGCTGTCTTGGATAGTGCAAAAGATATAATACTTGGCCACTAAAGTGACATAGTTTAAAATGTCTTATTACAGTTCAATTAAATATAATTGCAAGTACTATATAACAAGCACCAATGGACTGAAACTGAAAACTGTACGACATTTGTATTAAGTGTATAGAGGCCTCCAACAAAATCACTCCTGGGTGCTAAAAATGCGCCAGAATGCACGTCATGTGAACAGGTAACCCACTCTGGCACTCTTCCCCACATGGCCACCTTTACCTGACTGAATAGTGCTCCGCCTACCTTACCATTTCCTCCTGCTACTTTATTTCAATTTGAAAACCCTGCTTACAGATGTCTTAGTTTAAGAAAAGAAAACTAAGAAAACACTTGTGAGATCTATTGTTTAGTTTCTCGGACTGTGGATCAGCTCAAAAAAATCAGTTGTTTTGGAAATTATTTGATATAAGATCTTCCCTACAGGTACTTGATGTCATGTCTGTAATCTTTTGAAGTTGGGGGGGGGGGGGGGGGGAGATGGAGAAGACTTGAATGAAGCAATGATAAACAACATTTCCTTGTAAGAAGTAAGTTACTAAGTTCAGGTCTACTAAGACTCTCAATTCTCTTACTCTGACTGCCTGTAGCCTACAATGGATATTCCTTATTTTATACAAAACGTTTGGTCAATAGCAAACTACATTTTAACTTAAATTCCAGTATCTGTAGAAACTAACACAAAAGACAAGATCAAGAAAACAACTTCACACTTCGCAGGGAGCTTTATTTTAGTGCTCCAGTTAGGTGTTAATTCTTGTTCACTCTATTTCTTTTTTTGCACACCAATCAATTTCTCCGTCCTCAACAACTGCGATAAGTACTGCAGTAAGCTTTGTAAGAGCAAGAATTTCCCCTGAAAAGGCTCGTAAATTTCAAGATTGAAAGGATCCACTGGTTTGCCTGTCTTTGCATCTATCCCAAGCAACTTTCGATCTTGCTTCCAAGATCTTTCAATCTCATTCAAGCAGAACATAAAATTGTCCTTTTGGTGTGACAGAGAAAAAGAATTTTGATGGAGCATTTTTGGGATAGTTTGCAAGGCTTTACCCAGAATTTCCAAAACTAGCAACAAATGTGAATCTGTTACACTTTTAGAAAAAGCCTTCAAACTGAAACTCATGGCCAGTTCACATGCTCCAGCACCAGGTAGAAAAAGCAACCTTTTTTCATCTTCACTTAAGGACATCTTGACACATTTCAATGCATGATGAAGAGCAAGATAGTATTGTTTACACAGTCCTTGTGCTGGTGAGCAAAGCAGTATACTGTGTGGAATAAATTTGCAATTTAGAGAGTCAAACTGAAGGTGGACAAACTTGTGATGACCTACAGTATGGAGACCACAAGAAATACCTTTAACCAAAGAGAGGTCTGATAGATTATCACCATCCAAACTGTCGATGGCTAGCACACCTGCACACTTGCAGATGTAGTCTGCATATTCCTGGGGCATCATGCTGACAACAGCTATGTCATACTGCCTGCAGAAATGCAAGACAAGATCAGACACACTCTGTGACGACAGAATCAATCTAACATTTTGATCTGCAAACATGATGATTGCTTTTTGAACTTGCTTCCTTTTCCATTGGATGCTGGCATCAAAAGAAACATTCTTTCTGATTCTAATTGATGAAGATGTTTCTGGCTCTGAAGTGTCAAGACTACAATTCATGACCACAAACATAAAGTCATCCAAATTTGTTGGTACTCCTTCTTGTTCTGTAGCAAATCCACGAGGAATTAATATTCCAGCTTTGATTTGAGATGACAAAACGGGTAGCCCTGGAACTTCTATGCAGATATGAGGAAATTCATCGATCAGATGTAGCAGTGAATCTTTTAACGACATTTCTGATGAATTCCAAGTTTTTGTCATCAACTCGCAAAGAAGTTCAGCAAAATGAGAAACTGTACTGATCGGGAATTTTCCATTCAATGATGTGAAAAAGAGTCTTACGATTCTTTGTTTTATTAATGAGAAATACTTTAACTCAATGTCCGTCTTTACTGCGATTTTGTCGAGAACTGGGACAAGAACGACTTCCAGTAAAGATGATTCAAACTCATGAAAAGCTCGAGATATAGCAACAAGGGACTGCCTTTGGTGAGAGGAGAAGTCCATTCCATTATCTTTTGCTCTGATTCCCGTTAGACCAACAACCTCTCTTAACACTGTCGTTAAAAGCAGAAGAAATGAGGTTCCCCCATCTCCAGATATGCAACAGTATGAAATAATTTTGTCAACGATGGTTCGACCGATAAGATTGTCCAAATTCAGCGATTTCAAAATCACTGCACCATTGTTGGTTATGAGTATATTTCCTGAAGATGAATTGAGCAGGACGTCAAGTCCATTCGGTCCAAACGATGGCTTTAAAATTCCTTCTAAAGTTTCACAAATTTTCAATGCTTCCAATGCAACCGCCATATTGAATTGAGACGACGTTCTTATAGCAGTTTTGAGCAGCGTTCTTCCAAATTGCAAACTCCCGGATTAGACACAAAGATGGCCGCCTTTTGTCGAAAAAACGCGCGAGGTCCCCTTTGAAAACACCGATAACATTGCCCGGTGATGCGAGGAGATGGCCTCATTTGTATTGTAATTACAGCAGGCTGCAGTCTAACTTCTTCCAGTAGTATTTGTAGCTTAGGGTAAACTACGCTGGCGAACCAAAATAATACGGACTGGAGCTTAGCCAAACGATAACTTGTGGTCGGCTGAATTACGTCGTGTGAGCCATTCTGCGTCAAGCTAGATTGTTCCAAGTCACTCAAAAGTTCTGCTAGTATTGCCCCGGTGGAAAAATATTTGTTTATCACGAAATACTGACTGCGCTTTAATGTGGGAATTGAAGGCGGATATTCAGTGTGGAATATGATACGATCATTTGTTCTGCTTGCGTGGTAACCTTATCCTGCCAAGAGTGGGTTCAATCCTCTCTCATGACATGCACGACCAACACAGAGATCGCGACGAGCTCTTTCGAAATATTTCTTCTGCTGTAGAAAAGGTGAGGATTAACCTGTATTTTTTTAGAAGACTAGGTTATTTAAATGGGAATCACCTAAGGTAGATTCGTTTAATTTTGAAGCAGGCCGTGTATTGATTGTTGTTATTATCGGGAAAAGTGGCGTGAACTTAGCTTCTTTGATAGATAGAGTTTTCTACAAGAGGCTTGATCTAGAAGATTATCTTTATTGATTATCACTGATTTTCAGTGACAATCGATGGCCTTATTGGTATAGCTTGGTTGTACATTTTAGGCATAGGAAGCTGACTGAACATTATTACGGTTCTAAATAGTCAAACAGGTTATTATTATAATATTTCAAGTCATGTAAGTCTAAGAAGGTATAAGGTATCCTGAACTTTTTTCCCTTAGATCCAAGCTCATGTTGCTAAAGGATCAGATGTTATCTGGAACTGCAATGCAGTGGATGAACTATGTTTTTGTATGGAAGATATTTTTAACCATGGACTCAAGGAAGGGTTAGTATATGAATGTACTGGACTCAACATGTGATGCAACAAGTCATGCAATGTTAATTTGCACTCAACTTTTAATAATCAGAATCAGAAGTAAGGACATTTTTAAAAAAGAAGAATAAGTTACTTTAAGTTACATGTAAATCTAACAAGAAAATAGTCTGGTCAGTTTAGCTGCATGTTCATACATGTTTGTTGCATGATTGTCAGGTTGAGAAACTCAATTATGGATGATCAATCATGTCTTCTTAATATTATGGTACTGGCCACTTTTTGTTTTGTTTTTTTTTTTTTGCATTTGTGCATTCTTGGTAACAAAATTACTCTCAGCTGTCAAAAACACATGAAAAGTTATGTTCTTTGGCACTTACCAACATAGCATCGCATGCTTACAAGAAAAAGGAAATCAAATCATCTGTCAACAAGAAGATCTGTTAGATCTTATAACCGCACTTTTAAAATTTAACTGTTTGCTTAGCACTACAGTCGCAACGCAGTGCACATTCCAAAGCAGTCCTTGATGATTCTTTTGTTACTGTAGACATCACATCACTTGATCAACACAAACTCTATTATTGCACCATCAGTCGTAGCCGTTGTGAAATCTCGGATGATGTAATGGTCTTAATCTGGAACTTTCTTCGAGATATGTATGGGCAGGAACGATGTATGGGCAGGAACGATGTGAACGATACGATAATAACACTATTACAACAGCTTTCTTTCTTAAAAGTCATGATTAAATTTAATTGGTGTTTTCTACGAGTGAAGGGCTAGCAAAGTAGTCATACGAGTCACATAATTCAAGACTTCTGTTATCCACGGCTATCTTTAGTACGGTGGTTATTTCCCTTCCAATGACGCAATCCTTGCACGTTCTGACATGTTCTTTGCTTGGCTCGCAAATATTTAATTTTCCTTCTGATCACCGAACTCGCTCCTATGAAACAGCCAAAGAATTTATTTCATTTGCCTAAAACCGCAAGAAATAATAGCAAAATTGCAAATAAATTAATGACCATCGCTTCTGGCGAAATAAACTTGCAAAATAAACACGATCTTATTTGTCACGTAGCGAAAGTGAAAGCTGCAACTTCAGCGCATTCCATGGCTGACGTAATACCTTCTTTACATGTATTTATTGTTCTCTTTGAATCCAACGCTTTGATAAAACCAAAAGAAAATATATTTTACCCACAACAAAGAAAAAAATATCCGTAAAATTGTCCGTGTATTGATGTGTCAACAGCTTTTGGCGAATAAACATAACACGTGCATGACTCAAAATTTGGCCGAGAGGGAGTTTGGGTCTGGTCACCAACAAAAAAAGAAAATAATAAAATAAAATAAACCAAGGGTAGAACATGAACTGCGCTCGGCCCATGGCCGCGCAGTTAAAAATTATACAACCAAATGGATAAATAATTATGATTTTAATCTGTATATCATATATTGTGTTTACTTACATGTACAATGGTGTATTTACATAAGTGCCCTCTACATTTGGATCTTGTCAGAACAGCATAGATACTGTCAGTGTTCAGGTGGTGCCCAACCAATAGTGACTTTCACCAGACTATTGGTCATGTATTTGGAGTGAGATATTGAAAATCCTTGGTAGTTCTTATCTGTCTTTGTTCTACTGGCAGAACATTCTAGTCTCAGAGATCTAGGAAAAGTAACAAGGTTTTATTTTTCTTGCAGGCTGCTTAGCTGGGCTTCCAACAATCAAGTCTCATTTTGGTCATTGGCGAACAAAATTACTTGTAAAAAAGATCTTGAAGATATCAACAGGTATTAAAATCAACTTAGAATATGCAGTAAATTTTGGTGTATTTATAAAGTGTAGCTGTCATACACCTTCCAGTTTTGAAAGTGTCTCTGAATCTTTGTTGTTCATTTTGATTTAGATTCACTTGGTACAGTCTGCTGTTTACCAACAAATGAACCTTATGTTAATTGTTACCTCTGAAAACAGCAAATGTGTTGAATACAAGATTGACTTAGTCCTCTTCGTTCCGACCGGAGTGGGGGTGGAGGGGTACTCCCTTATATGGGCTATATAGGTATGTGCGGTCCCAAACAGAATGGTTTTTCAGCAGTTTTGGTCATAAATAAGGTATTCGTTTTGGTGATTTTGGCCATTTTGGTCATAAATAAGGCATGGTTTTTGCACTCTGATAGTCTTGAATTATTCAGTATATTTCGTAGAAGAAGCTACATTACAAACGCTCTTCTTAACTTATGATTAAGGCAACTTTGCCAGCCACAACGGTCGTAAATAGAGTATCAAATTTTTGGTAAAGGCGTAAATAGGGTAGCAAAAATGGCAGATTTTAGTCATAAATGGGGTAAGGGTTTTGGGAAGTGGGCCGCAAACCCCCACCCAACTTTTCTGGGAGTAACCTCCGGGGTTCTGACGAGAGCATAGGACCTCCACAACAGCTTTCCATCAACCCAGTTTTGTGTGGTCAGTTTCACTTGATTCCATGTCATTCGCAAGTCCTCATGCTCCTGCTGTATAGTCCTTCTCCATGACTTCTTCAGTCTGCCTGTCCTCCTAGCCCCCGTGAGGATTCCACTCATGGGACAGGTGGGTGATGGTGGTGGCAGGTTTCCTCAGAGTGTGGCAGATCCATCTCCATTTCTGGCTCCATATGGTAACATCAGCTGTTACCATACAGAATACAAGTTTGTCCAGTCATAACTAGTGCAGGCAGCCAATGTTTGATTCATTATGGCAAATGAACAAGCTGCTGTAATAATCATGTGCAACCATTAATCAATAGGAAAAATTATTCTTGTGTAGGTTGCCCATAAAAAGTGATCAAGAAAGATGCTTGGCTTGGATTAGACAAGGACTAAAGGAAAACACGCTTGCTAGTTACCTGAATGTCATCACCCAAGATGAAAAGTTCCTAAGGCATTGTTTCTAATATTATAATTATATTGTAATTTATTTAAATATATATTTTATAATGTAACGCTCATTAGTAAGTGAAATATAAAAAGGCTTTGGTAGATAACATGAAAATATCATCATTATTGTCCTCCACTGCGATGTGGAAAGTTAGTAGCCTAATGTGGTGCACCCTGAAAGGTCTGGGTTCAAGCCCTGAAGAGCACTGCATAATGAATTCTTGGGTTTTGAATGATTTCTCTCCACTCAGAAGTTAGATTGGGCACTAGTTAATTATTAACCTAAAGATGGCACTCTGACAATATGATAAGGCATCGTAGCTAGAGAGAACTGAAATATTCCTAATTAATGTATATAAATAAAACATGTACATGTATGTAATTGGCTAACGATTGGGGCTTAAATTTCCTGTTATGGCTAAGTACATTATGGGCAGTGTTTACTAAATACCTCAGTCTGACTGGCAAGAACCATTAGATGGTATCATGTTTTGAATTTTAACTCTTCCTTTCAAGAAGCAGATCAATGCAATTCAAATTTCCTTTCATTGGTTAATTAGTTTACCCTTTGGCACAACCTGCTTAATATTTTAACTGTAGCTATATTGAAAAGCAATTAATTTATTGTTTGAATTTTAATCATCAATGTGTAGCAAAGAAACAGAGCATTTTTCCAGTTTTCAATTTTACTGAATGAAGAAACAGTTTAAAAATAAGTGTGTGGTTGGTCTAATATATATATATAACAGATAGAGTGGTGACTTCAGGTTGTTAACATGTATACAACTGTTGTTAAATATCAACAATTACTTGACTTAAATTACCCTGACCATTTGTCTTCAGGGAAACATGTTGTCATAGTGAAGAAATTCGTCTTTAATGTTTTTTTTTAAAAAAAAAAGATGTCACCACAAAATATTAGATTTGAAATGCAATACCTCGAGGGAAAAAGGGCCATTTCCAATTCAAATATGAAGTTTGGTGAAAATCAAAGTTTTTTGGCTGCCTTTTCTTGTTATATTATCTTATGATTAACTTAGGTATTCCACCTTTTAAAGAAAATTAGTACTTGGTAGGTTTTTTCATATTCAAGTATCAAGGATTATGCTAAAGGTTGTTAATTGAAGCTCCAGGCGTGTTATTAGCATATGTCTGTGACATGTTTGTTTTCTTGGATTTGGATGCATATGAGCTTTAAGTCACAAAAATAAGAAGAGAACTAAAAAAATAATTCTGCTTGTTGATTACAGAGAATTCTACCAGTCCCATGCTTTTCTGTGTGACAGAGAGAATGCAGATAAAGTCACAGCCTTGATAACTTATGGAATATCACACTTGGATTTTGATATGTAAGTTTCTTGCCTGTGTTATCAGAACAAGTGTTTATTTGAAACTGTGCAATTGAAGAAGCTAGTCATAAAAGGGGATAAGTGACGATTTTGGTTGCTTTTCTTTTTTCTTGCTCCAAATTAGCTGAATTTTTGCATGTGGTCTTCAATGTAATAGAAAAACGTGGTTCTGTATTTTTGTCGCTGGTGTTTGCTTTGTTTTCGAGTTAAAACGTAGGCAAAAAACTCGGCTTTTCCTAGCCATGTCTTTAGGAGTTTATTTGTTGAACAGCAAACAGGCAGACTGTTTATAGTGTATGAAGTCAAAACCGAATCCCACAGCATATAGAGCGGAAATCTGGGAACGGATTGTTTACACCGGTTATTGTGACGTGAACACAACACGTGAATCGATCGAGCGTCAAACGAAATGCCATCAAACAAAAAAGAGATGTGCTGCATTAGAGCTCTGTCAACTAATATCTTAAGCATTGTTTTAAAGTACCTTGTATGCCTACCTGGTGGTTGAGAGGCATCATAAAGCCTCGATAAACCCGTAAGTCATCAGCACGTTTTAAAGAATCAAAATGTGTTCTGAAACTTCGAAGGCAGCTGATATACCGTAATCGTGTTATCGGCGTTCGAAGTCAGATCGAGCCAGGTAGCAAAGTCCAAGAGCAGTTCTTGCCCAAGAAAAATACCCTCTGGTGAGTTGTGGCTCATTTGCTAAGCATTGCTAGCGTCAAAGTTTGGAAAGCGAGAACTGGTTTTAGAGTGATAAAATTTGTCTTGTATTGACCGCCATGTCTTCCCGCGCACGAGGTGTAAAGACCCTTCCCGGCATGCATTGCGATTACGTTCTGCGGACGTTTCTCGAACTGGTAACTAGATTTAAACATAATAATGGCCAGCAAGTGGCGATGGATTGTAACAGATCTGTGATCCAGTTTGCGTTGATTTTATTTCAAATCGGCACGATTTGTAGTGTTTTGAGCTTCTGGGATCAGGGGACATGCAGATGTATGGAGACCCATACGTTGCGCAGAAGGGTTAATCTGTTAATCTGTCAGCCCTATTTATAGAGCGTTTTCACGTGGAGTCATCAAATTCTTAAATCCAAAACTAAACAGCCACCAAAGTTGTTATCCTCATCAGGCATAGGTACCAGCGCATTTTGAACTTGGAAGTTATGGCGGTGCGTGACATAAAGCTACGATCACGTTTGTCGAAAACTATGTTTTATCTCGTGATTTTTTAGCCATTGAAGACGTTGCCGTATTTGGAAAAGTGCTTGTTGAAATGTTTATTTGTTTCATTTTATTTTTATTTACACCTTTTTTTGACCTGAAATCAACATTTTTGAGCTTATACATTGCGTGAAATTACCATTTTCAGGGGCCCATCATGGGCTCCTACCATTTTGCTGTTTTCTAAGTGAAACCAACATCCTTGCCGTCATGCGTTAACGTCAAATCAACATTTTAACCTATTTAGACTTGAAATCAACATCATTGAGCTTATGCGCTGCGTAAAATTGACATTTTTCTGGTTTCTAAGTGAAACCAACATCCTTGCCGTCACGCGTCAACGTGAAATCAACATTTAAACCTTTTTTGACCTAAAATCAACATTTTTGAGCTTATACGTTGGGTGGAATTGACATTTTGCTGGTTTCTAAGAGAAATCAACCTCCTTGCCGTCACGCGTTAACATCAAATCAACATTTTAACCTATTTAGACCTGAAATCAACATCATTGAGCTTATGCGCTGCGTGAAATTGACATTTTTCTGGTTTCTAAGTGAAATCAACCTCCTTGTCGTCACGCGTTAACGTGAAATCAACATTTAAACCTTTTTTGACCTAAAATTAACATTTTTGAGTTTATACGTTGCGTGAAATTGACATTTTGCTGCTTTCTAAGTGAGATCAAAGTCCCCACGGTCGCGGCGGGCCGATCCTTTGTTATGATAAACCGAGGCAAGACTTCGACTTATAACAAAGGCTTGGCTTGGTTAGTATAACAAAGGATCGGCTCTGTTTATCATAACAAAGGCCCGGCTTCGTTTATTTGCAGCTTTGGCGGGAAAAGGGCGTTAGGTATTTTAATCAAAAGTGAACTTTGTCGAAAACGCTCCAAATTTCGCATAGAGTTTTGTTGAGGTATGTTTAGCAATGTCCCGTAGTTTTTCCGCTAAACTTTGCTTCGTTTTCAGGATATTGCGTATGCAAAAAACCACTCGGTTTTCCTAGCGGCATCTTTATAAAGCGAAGCAAAAACCAGCGGCAAAAATACAGGAACACGTTTTTCTATTACATTGAAGACCACATGCAAAAATTCAGCTAATTTGGAGCAAGAAAAAAGAAAAGCAACCAAAATCGTCACTTATCCCCTTTTATGACTAGCTTCTTCAATTGTTTTTTAAGACTCCTTCCTTGGCCATTTTGAGGCATCGTACCTTGTGAGTAGTAACCACAGTCAAATTTGCGGGTTAAAACCTAATATTTCGCCATTATAATCTATCAGTTGGTATTTTCACCGGCTGTTTACTATGGCCTACAAGGTGGTATTAACTGTTAAGACTGGTGGGGGGGGGGGGGGGGGGGGCTGGTATATACAGTGTAATAGGGTAGGGATTTCAGAAGTTGGGGTATGCGCAAGGCTAGGGGTATCTACCATTCAAGTCCAACTTCAACATGAACTAAATAAAATACTTATTTTTTCTGGTTAACATCTCTTCTAATTATGCTTGATGTGCTCTTGTAATATTGCTCATTATCTGCATTCCAAGGGTTCTTAGGTATGTAATAAAAGGGGTGCCTCTTTCAAAAAAAAACTCAGGTCTACCAAAGGGGTACCTTTTCTGTCAAAATGGTGTACAGAAGGTTAAGGGGTTGGATCTTGAGGTGGAGCCTCCCCATATAAAACTTTGTAGAGTACCCACCACCCAGGAGTTACCCTGAGAAAATAAAGATTTACTTACTTGCTTACTTACAGTGTACTTGCTAACTTGTGCACGATCATTGAAATGAAAGCTATTTAGGACTACCCTCATGTGGTATTTTTTTGTATTTATTTACTTTAGGGGAATGTTTTATTTTGATGTTGATCATTTACAGTGTACTCCTTTGTAGTTCTTTGACAAGCAATTCCCGAAGACACACTGAAGCTGAAGCTCAGCCAGTCATTGTTGGTGCAGGTATTCAAACCATTAGTTGCGGGAGGATTGGGTTCCATTCATTTCTTACAGCTAGACAGACCTGTTTTCATCATTGTAGCAGATCTGGCGGCTTAATCATTAGGCCACAGATGCTTAACATCATGGATGTTCTTTTCTTCAACAAGGCAATCACTCTTGCAGTATTAGCATTCTAGTAGAAAAAGCTGACAAAAACCGTGATGGATTTCCTTGTCATCCAGTAGCAATATTCCTTAATGCTTCATGTTACAGTAGCTGTGATGCTGTTCATACTGTGATAAGCTACGGCAGGGTGGGCCTAATGGCCAAAGTGTGATTTAAGCTTTTTCTCTTCAGTGTTAGTCAGATGATACAGTTAATATTCCCTTCAGGGTAACTGCCCATCAGTGAAGAGATAGGCTTGATTTGTGCCACTCTCTTGTATTTGGTCTATGTCTCTCCCCAGCAAAACCTTCTGAAGATATCAAATTTAGTAATAACTCACTTATTAAATATTTTATTTTTCATAAGGCAATATAACACACCTACCTGAAAGATCAAGCCTAGTTAATGGTTATGGTTCACCCTCAAACAGCTGGAATGGACGCGAACTTTGTTCTCATTGGTACAGCCAAGAAACTGGAAGTTTGAAAATTGAGGAAAGTGGAAAGAAAAAGAAGAAAAAGAAGAAGGCAGGGGTGGCAATGATTGCTGAGAGTGCAGATGTTGAGGAATCACATTACATTGAGAAAGTTATTCAAATGCACAGAGATTTAGATTTGGAAACATCTGACAAAGAGACGAAAACAAATGTTAACATAACTGAAGATGATCAAAGTTCTGAAAAAAGTAAAACTACTGACAACGATTTAACAAGCGAGGGAGAAACAAGCCCTGTAACCTCGTTAACAATGGAATTACCAGTGACAGAAACATTACTTCAGAAAATGATTACAGACAAAGTTCAACAGTCTTCGAGTGTTGTTCCTAAGGCTAAGCCGAACTGTGTTATGTCTGAAGAAATAACAGTAAATGGGACTATACAACTTGAAGGGAGAGCTCTTCATCATAAGGAAGACATTTTAAATGCAGTTGAAGGCAACAACAAAGAAAGTGACTTGATGATGGAAGGGCTGGATTCAAAGTTTAAGTCTGGTGGCAATACAGTTTGTGAGCAGTTGTCTGTCCATGAATCAAATCTCATCGAAGATACATGCACACAAATGGTAGAATGCCAACTGTCATCTCAAAATCCTTTTGAAGGTTTAATGGATGACGAAAATGATCATGATCCATCTAATAAGGTAGCAGAAGAAGTAAATGTTGCTAATGAGACTGAAACTACAGAACACTTTGCTGCGTTGGCAGCTTTTGAATGCGGTACACCAAAACAAGTTGACAGTATGTGGCAAATTGAAAAAGAGAGGGCTTTGTCTAATACAAGTTACGAAGGTGAAGACTTGAACATCATTCCTGGAATCCACAAAAATGCTGACAGACATTCACTAAGTGGAAGTTCTGGTAGCTTTAATGGATCAGGTTCATTTCCACTTGGTTCACAAAGAAGTAGCAAGAACAATACTATGGATTCAATTTATCGAACTTCGACATTTGGAAGCTCTACGGCATCTGACTCTTGGCTATATAGAAGTGGCTCATCAAGTAGAAAGAGCTCTAAAGCTGATGTGGGGTTCAATGTTGGCTCCCCTGGTAGTGAATTTAGTGAGTACGAGATGTTTGATGAATTGCTTGGATTAGAAGAGGATCACTTCTCTCCTCCTGAGGTACACACATTTGGTTTTGATTAAAAATAATAATTTTTGAACCAATTTTATTTTTATTTTATTTTTTTTAAAGCAACCTAGTAGTTTTTACCACTGTCAAGGGGTGTTACCACTAAGGGGTGTTTATGAAAATTTTAATTTTCATTCTGTTTATAGACATGTTAAAATATATATAAAACTGAACAGAATTTTTAAAAGGCTAGAAATCTAGGGAAAATGTGGTAGAAGTACCTGGAAAGAGTAGGAAGAATTGGTTGTGTAGGATAGTGCATATGCTACATGATGTCATGACTTTAAATTTGTGGTACAATTTCTATCATAGGTTTAGTTACCTTGTGTAGAGTAGGATTCACTCTTTCATGAGGCTTTCATTAGTCATTGTTGACACAATAGTAATCCGGATATACATGTCTTATTTGGATTTTCCTTCGGATTGGCACATTTCTTTGACATATACACCTGAATTTATTTATTTTAGTACATTGATCTATGATCCTGTTGTGTATTTTCCCATAGTCCTTCATGGGCGTGTCCACTTCAGAAGAACTACGCCATGCCATAGATGCCTGTAAAGATCTCATTAACACAACACCTGAAGACTCTGACGAGAAAAACAAACTTGTCAACAAACTGGTCCAGCTCAGGCTGAAACTCCAGGAAACACAGGTCTGGTGTAGAGTTAACTTGAACTCCCTTTCAAATTGTAATATAATTTGTTACTCCAAATACAGTTATTTCGTAGTTTTCTATAACACGCTGATTCTTTGTCTTCCTTTGCAATTTTGACCCTGCAGGATTCCAAAACAGCGAATAATTCTAACGCGCGAAAAGTTCTGAGCCATGTGTTTATCAAGGAAGAAGACGCAGGAAAAAAGTTAAGCTGTGATAAATGTGGGAAAACAATCTGGATGTGGCAGTCACTCTTCACATGCAAAGGTACTGATCACTGATTTCTTGTTTTGTTTTGATATTGTGCGGTGTGATAAGAACTTTGAGTTATCCAATTAGAAGGTTCTTCCAGCTCCTTAAACTTTTTCTTGAGAGTGATCAAGACTTTTACGTTCTTGAGCAAGTCGTTTAAGGTTACTGTAGACCTTCAGGGGTGCCTTCCGGAAAATGCTTTCTTTGCCCACTGCTTTAAAGAACCTCGGTAAATTATATATCATTCTAAAGCTAATAAATTGTAGAATCTGAAAATAACAATATAGTTCGCCATTTTTGTTTTGGTGGGCACTTGAAAGCCTTAAAAGCAAAACTGACCTTACTTACTTCTTGTTTTGTTTTGATATTGTGCGGTGTGATAAGAACTGAACGTTCCTTGAGAGTGATCAAGACTTTAAGTTCTTGGCAATACCTCTCTCTACTCAAGAGTGTAAATACGCTCAAGCAAATTCCAGAGGAGAGGGCAAACTTGTAATAGACTAGCGCCCCTTCCGGGAATGTACGAATACTCTTAAGCGCTAACACTAGGCTGTGTGTTCACAACCCGGCTCCCTGTTTAAAATTGTAATGTTGGATATCCAGTGCTTGTAAAACTAACTTGTTTTGTTGTCAGCTTGTAATTATCACAGCCACAGACGTTGTTTGGAGTTGATTCGCAGACCCTGTGCCAGTCGCAAGGTAAGAACTGGGTGTCACGGCCACGAAACTGGTACCTACATTAGTATTTCTATGAATGAGCTCTTCCTCCCAGAATCTCTCGAGCCCGCGGTGTTGCAAAGCTACATGACGTGTTTTCATGAGGTCATGTTGACGTCACGCCGTTCAGAGAATTCATGGATCCACTTGGCAAAAAATTGCACTTGTTCCTTGACTAAACGAAAGCCATATTCGTGTACGCGACTACAGCCGAGAGTATGTACAACGACCTCGAATAGTTGGAACTCGCGCCTCTTATGATTTCTTTTCATTTTCCGAAAAATTTCGCTGGCACATATTTACTCTTATCATATGACCCGTACGGCATCGCGTGCAATTTCCTTGGAAAACCATGAGAGAAAAGGTCCCGTATGAGGGCCGTATGCGTCGAAGTGATAGGGCCGGAAAAACGCGTACGGTCCTACCAGAAATGCGTACGACCTGCAAGGAACGCGTACGGCAAAATCGATGCAAGTTAATGACAAAAACAATTTTTTTGCTGTAAAATTCTGTTTTCAAAATAAGTGATGGAAGTGAACATCTGAGAGCGAATTTTACTATCCAGAACTACTTCAGTCGCCGTTTAACTCCGAAAGCACAGAAAGAAAGTCAACTGAACACTCCTCACAAATGAAGAAGTTCACAACTTTCTCAGAAGCCAACAACAAGCAAACAGGCGGTCAAGAAAACAACTTTTCCGGATGAACTGTCCGATAATTAACCTTTGGAATAAGCGGACAGACTCTTGAGGCGAAACTTCTTTCAGTGGAACTTATCAAGAATTCATCGTGGGTCAAAAGCAAGAAAACAACGTGAAGAAAGCAAAGTACGATATAAATGTTTTCTTCAGTTTTCTTCGAGTTTCCAGAGCTTCTGGGAGAAGTTGGTTAAACCAGAGAAATCACAAACATACCTTGTGTACAATAGGAAAAATTGCTCTGCAGTTTCCGCATCAGTGTTGTTTGAAGAGACAAAAGGGAGCTTAAGCAAACCACGACGACGACGGCAACGAGAATGTCACCAAACAAAAGGTTTAATGTAGCTGTGCACGTGCGTTATAAATCTTTGCACGTTTCTTTGTCGTACTGTGCAAACAACGTGAACTGACCAAGTTCTGCGTCGTCTACGAAACGTGGACGACAACGGCTAATTTTCGCATTTCCGGTTGGAATTGAACGCTGTCATCGCATATTTAGCCAGAGCACGTTTTTAGAGCCATTGGCGGACCGAACAGATCTAGACAATTGCGAATTTCGCTGGTAAAATATAAATTCATTTTTTAACTATGCGTCGTCCTCGGCGGCGTCGTCGTCCTCGGCTCCTTAAAACTGAGTACAAACTTGAATTTCCTGTTCGAAGCGAAGAAATAAATGACAAGTTTTATTGTAGAATCTTTTCTGTAGTTGTTCCGCGCTCGGTCGACTGATGTTATGTAATCGCGTCCTATTTAGGTTCAAACAGAATTTTTAAAATTTTCAACACTAAGTGGTCATAGGCTAAAATGTTTATTGACTGAGTCAGGTCGGGCCGGACGGGAAAATATTTGGCTCTCGGTCAGGACGCACGGACCTCGAACCAAGTATTTTCCCGTCCGGCCCTCCCACTTAGTCAATAAGTACATAATCTTTATCGCTCTTTTACAAAAAGCTTCTCCGCCACTCGTACTACTGCTGCTAGTTATGGTAATTGTAGTCATTTCGCCGTTTTGGAAAAACAAACAAAGAAAAAAGCAAGTCATTTTCGCATGTTTAACGACAAGAACGAGACATCACTGACGTCTTCGTGGATAAAAGACTTGATGTCTTGTTCTTCTCGTTATTCCAACACACTCCTGACCTCGGCGAGTCAAATTTCCCAGAGGTTTTGCATGTTTGTACAGCAGATATTAAACGGTCAAGAAATGTTTTCCAAGAAATATTTTTTGTAGTCATTGACTCGTCTTTGTTTCTTGACAGGTGTCCGTCAGTACGTACAATTTAAAGATTAGTCCAGAGACAGGGCTGTCGTCACAGCAGTATAAGTGTGCCGAATGCAGGAAACAGATAGGATTGACAAGTGAGTTTTAACGGGAAGAAAGGTCATAAGATTTATATCTAAGAAGTGCTGAATGACGCCCCAGTGTCCAGATGTTTTTTGATCATCGAGGTTTATTTGATTGTAACTAATACCAGATTGTCTGCAATGAAATAACTCAATTGGTGACGGCTAGACTATCTGGTTCAAAAATAACTCAAGAAAGTTCAAAAGTAATAATCAAGCAAAAGCTGTCTACGACTGGGTCACGATTGAGACTGATTAAAAATA
Organism: Orbicella faveolata; assembly: GCF_042242905.1. Lineage (NCBI taxonomy): Eukaryota > Metazoa > Cnidaria > Anthozoa > Scleractinia > Merulinidae > Orbicella > Orbicella faveolata. The sequence continues at coordinate 22,812,142 of NW_028301558.1, forward strand.
AGAACTTTGAAGTAGATTGCCAAAGTGAAGGTAGTAAAGGTAACTTAATCGGCGACACGAATCTGGAAAAAGCTGTTGTTCCGAGCATTAGTTAATTTACAACACTCCAAGTTGATAATCTACTTGTGTTTTCCTTTCTCGCTGCCACACCTCAACAGTTTCTTTTGGGATCTAATCACTTTGTGGAAAAAAATTGGTTGTAGTTTTTAAGAAGTGCCTGCATCCTAGCTGCAATTTTTTTTTTTCTTTGGCTTACACCTCTTAAAAACATCTCATGTTAAAATTTTCAGGGGGTGAGCGTTCAGAAGGAAGGCTTTGTGATTACACAGGGCAGTATTTCTGTGAAGAGTGTCACTGGAATGATCATGTTGTAATCCCCGCACGTGTTGTACACAATTGGGACTTCACCACGTATAAGGTATTCACTTCCAACGGCTTCAGTATTTCGCCGTGAAATTGTGCATCATATCCCTTGCTGTATGTATCATTTATTAAATGGCCTACACATGCATGGAAGCAGCTTGTATATCGAGCAGTTCACTCGCTTATCACCTCAAAACTGATACTCCAATTTGAAACAAAGCTAACGGATTTTAGTTGCTCGTCGAAGCGTCGCATTTCCTTCAGAAAGTCAAACAGATCCCAGAATTAATTTTACAGGACACAAGCCTTGCCATGCCCATGATTGAACTCTAATCTTGAATTTGTGTGTCAGCTCTAAGCCCCGAGGTGTTCAACATCAGATATCTCGTCGCCAGGTATATCTATACACACTGAGGTATTAAGGTTACAAGATATTCGTTATTCTTAAAAACAATTTAGTTCTCCCAACTAGGACAATCAGACGAAATGTTAAGTGATCTGTAAGGAGGATTTGTTTAGTAACCTTGTGAGTAACAGTCGTAACACGAAGAGAACCCACGAATTGAGCCTGAGCTAATACAGGTGCCAGAGAGCTTAGACCACGCAACTCATAAGTTATTCCGCCACTTTTGCGAGCTTAAATCGAACCGAAGGCGAATCTATAGAGGTGAACTGGGGAAAGAAGGAGGGCTTTTTAAATAAAGGAAACACAACGGCTTGGTTTGCTTGTGTTCTGCTATCGCTGCTGCTGTCATCTGCAGCATGTCCGGAGCAGTTTCTCTTGTAGGCTCGCTTCGTGTTTAATCACAGGAGGTAAACACTTTGTGTGAGTTGTTTCCTGTTCACTCAGTTATAACAGTTTTCTGTCTCCTTCTCTCTCATGATTCAGGTTTCAAGACAATCGAAACAGTTCTTAGCTCTCATGGCCAGCAGGCCACTGTTAAAGATCGAGAAACTAAACCCGGCTCTGTTCAAGTTTGTTGTGGAATTGAGAGAAGTCAAGGTGAGATTTACGATTAATAATGAACCTTAAATAAAATAACTTGAGATACAAAGTTGTCAAAACGCTTAGCTATAAGAGTGAGCCGTCACAGCCTAGACTTAGGGTCAAGGGCTGAAACAGCTCACCAGCCAGTATACAGGTATTATGCAAAAATGTAATTCAAACGATCAAGTGTCTCTTCAGTAAACCTCTCATTGTTTGTCGTTTGTCCTCACTCAGTCGGTCACTGAATTTTCTTCCTCCCGCAGTTTTGTTCTGGTTACAATTTATAGTGTGCTATTGATTATCTTTATTTATAGGGCGTCTCCCTGCGCTCGGTGTTATTTCACAGATTTTCCCCATATCATTCCTTTCCAATGAGTTTTGTGTTGTGGATAGTGTGCCCTCTGCGTCCATTCAGGCCCAGGTTGAATCTCTGTATGATTGTGTTTGTTATTGTCTTCAGCGTCTAAGAGAAGAGATTCTCATTATGAAGAAGTACTTTGTTACTTGCCGTGAGGCCTTGGAGAGCAAGCTACTGCTCCAGGTATGTGTTTAACTAGTATATATGTAACTACTGCTTCTGATCGAAACAAGCTTGAGGTAACTGAAATGTAAATGTGCTGTTATTTGATTCTTTTTTTTTTTTTCTGAGTAGAGTTCTTCAATGACTTTTAATTTTAACTTAACAGAGTCCATTGATTGGCTAGAAACGAGTGCATTGTACCCCAACCAATCAGAGCAAACCTTTTCTGTGCGTTTGTGTTCATGTATGACATGAAGCGTGTAATAACGCTTGCTGTACGAAAACTCTCATCTCGTTACCAGGCCCTTTCCCTTCCTCCTCGTAGTGGTACACTGCTATGACTCTCGCCTTCTAATGTAATGGATCCGGGTTCCAAACCAACAGTCCTCGTAAGTTCTTTATATTAGCTGTTCGCTTATAACAGGAGGAGAAAAACAATCTTTCCTTAGCGTCTCACCTGTGACATTGTTTTGTTTCGTAGCTAAAAAACAGACAGCACTTCGTGGATAGTGCCAACATTTACTCACTTGAAGATCTGATTGATGTGAATTCTGGCTTGCTTTTACCCTTTCTTACAAAGGTTCACTCTCTTTTCCTCACACATATCAAATCGGACTGTCAGGTATGAAATCTGTTTGGCTGTTTGAGATTTATCAGGCTGTAAATAACAAAACAGTACGATTTAGCAGCAAGAATATAGGGCACGAAATGGGCTGGATAATTTTACCTGTTTGGCGCGGGGATATTATTGCGTGTGGAATACGCACGGAAAAAGGAGTTACGCGAAGTTTCAGAATGAGCAGGTGCAATTAAATGAAGGTGGACGACTACAGAAATATGTCAACATCTCATCGTTATTGATTTTGGCGTCATAAGGCTGTAGCGTACGTGTCGATTTTATGACAAATCGCTGGTGCACACTGGCCGAATTTTAATCGCATCCATACCCATGTTTCTTTGGTTTAAAGTTTTTTTTTATATTACAAAT